>NW_017537095.1:197456-221512 GCF_001853355.1 Bactrocera latifrons | reverse complement strand
TTAGGAGTATCTGTCAATGCCAATGCTTCTGCGTTAGTTAATGGTTCATCACCTGTTTCCAAGATATCAATAAGGTCGGATTCATCAACATCTGTGAAGCAAACAGTGTGTGCTAAGTTAATTAGTTCTATATTTAAATCGTTGGAATTTTCTTTCTCATCCACATCGAGATGTATCTAGTATATTCCGGCCATATGTTTTTCCATGCATGGTTCATCGTTGTCGCGCATACTTCTTCCCAGCTTTGTTTAATATTTTCCACTGCTTGCATGACATTATATTTGACCCAAAAATTGCGAACTACGCAGTGAGATTTTTTATCAATTGCATCAATCAAGTTGTTAAAAGTTCTTCGTAAGTAGTATTTTTGAAATGCCGCGATAACGCCTTGATCCATTCGGCGATAAGAAGATTACTTTAACATTGTCATTCATATCATCAGCGGGATAATGTGGCTAGGGGCATTATCAATTAACAGTAATGCCTTGCATGCGAATCCATTTACTTCGCAATATTTGATAACTGTTGGGCAAAAATGCAACTGAAACCAATCATAAAAAAGTTTAGCAGTCATCCCAGCTTTTGTATTGGATTTCCAAACAACAGGAAGATTTTCTTTTTTAATATTTTTCATAGCTCTTGGCGTCTCAGACTTAAGCTTCATATCACCTGCAGCATTTCCTCCAAGAAGAAATGTAAGTCTGTCTTTGAAAACTTTTGGCCCGGCGGCCGCTCTTTCCTCTTTTGATATAAATGTCCTTTTTGGCATTTTTTTCCAAAAAAGTCCCGTCTCGTCCAGATTAAAAATTTGCTGAGGTGAGTATCCTCCTTCATCAATGATTTGCTTTAGCTTTTTCACAAAATTTTTAGCTGCTTCGTTGTCTGCGCTTGCAGATTCTCCATGGAATTTTATATTGTAAAGTTGGGATCTTTTTTTAAAGTTTTGCAGCCACCCATCGCTCGCGTTGAAACAAAAATCTTCACAATGTGTAGTTGTTAACTTTACATCATTGAATAAACTAATTGCCTTCCTTTTAATAACTAAAGTAGTTACCGGAATATTTTTTTTCCCCAAATCAGTTATCCAAAGAGTCAGTGCCTTCTCCATCTTTTCCATCAAAACGGGTCTTATTTTAGTAGTGAATTCCAAGCAATGATTTGCAGCAGTGGATGCACTTGTGATAATCTTTTGTTTACTTTTTATGATTGTTCTTAYGGTTGTTGAAGGCAAACCCATAACGCTAGCTATATTAAAAGCCTTTTCGCCCTTATCATGGCGGTGAATGACTTCCATTTTCTTTTTAATAGAAATAACATTTCGTTTCTTTTTTAATTGAACTGCACGAACACTTTTAAATTCACGTTTTGAACTAATTTTCTCTCTTTTATGCGTGTTATCAGCAACACTTATAAAGATGAACTGAACGAGTTCATGAAATGGACAAAATTCAAAATACATAAATGTAAGCAAGGGATTCCCCAAATTCATATTTCATAAAGGCGACATAAATCAATTTGACAACGTAAATCGCGTGCAGAGATCACTAATATTTTCACAACGTAAATCAAGACAACGTTAACAAAGCGAACGTAAATCAAAGTATTACTGAATAGTCAATGCATATGCCAAGTTTATCGAAAGTTGTAAATATTTGAATGGTATAGGTGAGGAATCATTGGGATCCGTGGTAAAAATACAACTACATCTTGAAATTTTCCGCTGTGGCTCCAAGAATGTTGCCCATGATTTTTTTTTGTAACTCATCCCGTGCCGTTAAATAATTTCGGGGCATTTGAATTTCGAAGCAGAATTATAGGTGAGCTAGTCTCCAGTCGCAAATTATGTATTGGCATTCCAGGTAAATCAAGTGAATTTCAAAACTCTACAGGATAGTTGACAAGTTCGCCTGGATCAACAAAAATGTCAATAATTGAAGTGTAATTTCATTACCAGGGAATGACTACTGTATTTTGAAACTGATGCCATAATATAGCTCGCGCTCTTAGCCATGATTAGTATAATTATTTTTCAAATATGGAAAGATACTTTTTATCAACTCATTAGACAGACAGCAGCAATATTACATTACCGAAAAGTAGCGAATGTTGTTGTTTTCATTAGCATGAATCATTAACCGATATGCGTAGAAGTGCATAGCACTAACTGTCTTCATCAGCTCTTCACCTGCAAATGAATATATTTATGAGATAAACATAAATTATTAACTTAAAGAAAATTTAAGATAATCTATACGTTGTGCCTGTAGTTGGATTCCTTTGTTTAATATTTACATAAATAATAAGTATCGTCTGCTTCCCAAAATATCAACGGATACTGCAAAGCATCCTAACAACGATGACTGTCTTCAATTATTTCATCAGCCATAACAACTGCAACTTCATTAACTATTGGAACATTTAATGTGCCTGTATGCTCTCCATAGGTTACTTTGTTTGCTTAATGACAATGACGTAGTTGTCGTTTTGTAGTCTGTTAGAAAGGGTCTCGAACAATTGTACCAATTGCGTATGGTTTTTCAAAAACGTTTTCAAAGTTTCTACAATCTCTCGTTCCTCCATCTGCTCTATATGGTTGCAAGCACATTGTGTATGTAATTGTTGCTCCTCATTTCCCATAAAATAAATTTGGATCGGCATTCGGCATGGGAAGCAATGAACTAATTCGATGGTACACTTGACCTTGAATCTTGAATTTGTGAATTTTCCGCAAAAAAAAAAAAGATTAAGATATGGTTCCAGCTAAAAGTGTTTTGTTGTTGTTGTTGTTGTTGTAACGGCAGAATTCTGCCGAGTTGACAGTCCTTGGCCGGATAAAAATCCGGGTCCGTTCCGTTTTTCGTAGACCCGACTGTCATGGAAACGGCTAAAAGTGTTTTCAAAGGCTCCGGTGGGATGTATATTGAGAGGTGGCAATGAAATTTTCCCGGATGCGCAACATAAAATAGGTGACGAATAGTTTATTTCAGGATCATATTCAAACGCGATGCTCGATTATCCGGCATTCGCCGTTGGTTATGTTCTCTATGTGCATTGGTGCTTGTTGACGTGCCCCTCGTTGAGTGCGTGTACGTGCATTTCGAACATTTATATTTTCCGCCGATTGTCCTTCGACAGATCCATTAAATCGGCGATCACGGACCAATTACACGTTCCGAGTACGTCAATTAATATTTCTTGCTCTTCCACGAATACTTGACATTTTTCTGTAATAAATAAGAAACTGTTAAATAATACACAACGAGTATGAGTTACTTATTGAAGATGAAATTTTAATTAATTAACTAAAACGATTTATCGTCTAATTTTCTAATTAATTTATTTAATATTTCCAAAAATTAATAATTTTTAATAAAATCAATAATAACAAATAAACAATTAGTTATGAATTTTATGAATTAATTTGTAGGGTAAGGTGGTTGTTAATGGACGCATTTAATAAACAATTTTATAAGAAATAAACTCACTTCGATTCCTCACTAAATTTGCAAAATGTATAGTTTCTTCTGCACACTTCAAAACTCTTTGTATTTTAAGATAATTTTAAATAGCAGTCGTTTGCACACAATAATAACACAGAACTACGAAATATTTTTCTAAATTTGATCGCAGCACTAACTGTCGGGATAAACTAAAATTAAAATAGAATAATATTGAATATTCGATACTGCGATGGTAGTTTCCCACTTATAAAAAAAAACCAAACATTTTTTTACTGATAAATTTATCAAACATTTATTTGAAAAAAGATATTAACACTTCACTTAGATAAATAATTGAGGAATGCACTGCGACCTTAAGTCTATTGTGCCATCACCTAACTCACAGGGACTCGCTTAGCCCCAGCATATTGATGAAGTCCAGTATTCTGCTGGGTGCTAGCGAGGCGATGTGATCCCTATCCGGAAACATGGCTCCAAGGGCCTTCGACCTGCGCCTACAGACTGTAATGCAGTCGATTAACAGGTACAGGCACTTCACTTAAACAGGTATTCGAAAAAAAGACTATTCATTTTAACATTATAAGTCTTAGTTTTTCCTGAAATTTGAACTTTGCGCAAAACTTAACTTTTTTCTTTGATATACATAGTTGTAAAATTCATAGCATGTCATAATAAAATTAAACTTACATTGAATGATATATTCTAATGTATCAATATTTAAAGAATTACTTTCTTTGGTCCATTGTGAACTTATTAATGAAGAAATACGTTCTACGTAAGCATTATGACTGGGCATTGCGTATAAATATTGTACTATCTTTAACAAATTTTCTTTACGCTCCTTTTCAGAAGTTTTTTCAAAAAAATATAACCATTTTTTAATTGTATGCTTATCATTTAGATATTCTTTATTTATCTCAAAAATGTCTTAAGATAAGAATTTTCTTCCAAGGATTCATCAGACAAAATAATATTTTTTTCTTGTAAATAAGTTATCGTTTTTTGAACGTCAGTTGTTATTTTTGAAAGATGTTTGGCACTTTTTACATGATCATGAATGCTTGACTTTCCTCCATTTGCAATGTTAATGTCAAATTCACATATCGAGCAATACGCAGTGTCATCAGTTTTTCCTTTTTTTATATACGACCATTCAGCTGTGTATCTGTCTAAAAATTTTAACTTTCTTTTTGGCATTTGCTACAGAAGAATGAAATAACATTTAAATGAAATTTATTAAACGGAAAATAGAAAAACTTACGAGCAATACAAATCCACGTTCACTAGCAATGCATAAATCATATGTTCAATATGATAGAGAAGAAACAAATTTAAAATCGATTTTCGATTAAACTAGCGATGAACATTTTTTCAAAATAGCGGACTTACACTTGTCAAGTACTTGAAAGCAACTCTGCTCGCATAGGGTGAGAGGGGTGAGAAGCAGGGGAAATTTCTCTTGCTTTCAAGTACTTGACAAGTGTGAATCCGCTCTAACAATAATCTGGAAAAAGAAAAGCTTTTTTCTTTTTATTTATTCACATACATGACAATTTGACAGTAGACCAGGACAATTTAAGGGTTGACCAGGACACCAGGACAATTCGTGCAAAAGCGGGACAAATCCTGGTAAATCAGGACGTATGGCAGCCCTGCGCTATAATGAAGCTAAAACATTTTTCTACATCAGCGATCGTCATGCCGTTGCTCTCTTAAGTCACTTTGGATCCCGACAACTCACTTACAACAAATACAGCGTGTTTTAATTACAGTACCAAAAATGATCACAGCCAGCAATGTTTGTCGAATTTTGCAATGACCGAAAATATTAATCATCGTATTTGTGTTAAAATTTGTGTTGCGAACGAATTTTCGTGGGCCGATACAATGGAATTGTTTCAGAACACTTTTGTTGAATATGCTCTATTAAAAACGCGCACTAACGAGTGGTACAGAGCATTCAAGGAGGGTCGTTAGACCGGCTCATTGTTTTCTTCGACATTCGTGGTGTGGTCCTCTATGAATACGTTCCAACTTGTCAAACCGTCAACAAAGAGTATTATCTTAGTGTTATGAGGTGGTTACGAGACGCTTCGTGGACTTCACAAAGCCATCATTGTGAATGAATTTTTGGCCAAACACTCATCAAATATCATTAAGCAAGTACCTTATGAATACTTCTTATTCTCTACACTGAAATATCCACATCGTGGAACACGCTTCAACACAATTGAAGACATCAAAGCAAATTCGGAAAGTGCTATAAAAAATGTTTTGACGATTGGAAAAGCGTTAGCAATGTGCATCGCTTCAAATGGATGTTACTTTGAAGGCGATAAAATTAATTTGGATGATGATTGGAAAATTTCGTTTTATTTATAAATTCCCGATACTTTCTTGACATTGTAAGAATATACTTAAGATATGAATCTACAATTAGGACAACCTCACAAAAAGCATCCTTCAAGAATGCAAGGGTTTATGGGACCGCCATCTCCAGCAGGCAGAGAATTAAGCGAAGAGCAACCATATATGCGAGTTCATCCGACGGTAAACCACACCAGTATCCGTCTGGGTGATGCTGTTCAGCGACAGCGACGGCCATTGCGACGCCATTTCCGGTGACTGTTCGGAAAAAAGATCCGCCTGCGTTGGCAATATAGCTCCTTAAAGGATCATCTTAAGTGAAAATACGTGTTTTAGTTGAAGCCTTAACTTATAACTTGGATACGAAGGAGAAAAAAACTGAAAATTGGATTTTTGGCAGACAAAATTTTTTTTGGAAACTTCGTGTGGTTTTTTAAATGGTTGCAATCGAAAAAAAACCTTCATCCAAGTTTTTAAGAATTGTGTCTCAAAGACCTGTTTAAAATTTCATGAAGATCGGTTAAGTGGTTCTCTAGAAATCCTGCCAACCGACTTAAAAAACATAGTTTCGAGAAAAGCGCGTTTAAAGACGGCGCCTAGCCAGGCTGTATCTCCGAAACTAGCTTAAGATAATATTCTAAAGGTGTTGTAGAATGTAATAAAATAAAAAAAATTTCGATTTTTTGAAAGCCCATCTATCATCTTTTGTAAACCCATCTAACCCAACACCATCGACACCAGTCCCACGCGTTATAGTAAGCACTTCGACAACAGTGATCTGACGCGCTATATAGATACTCCCCCGTTACCTAAATACTTCAACATTTTAATTAAAAAAAACATCCCAGCGGGATAATGGTACACCGCTTACATTTCTCTTTGAAGAATGTTTCGAAGAAAATTCTAAGTAGAATTCTAAAGTAAGCTATACGGCTAAATTCAGCTGCGTTCATATTTACAATCAAGTAAGTACATGAAAAATGTTACAATACATTATGTAAACAACAAATAAAAATTGATGAAATCAAATTTATAAGTGAACTAGCAAACCCGGCGAACTGCGTTTCGCCACCAGATGGCTTCGTTTTATGTAACCTTCGATTGGTGATTAAAAGATGAAGAAAACATTTTTGTTTGTTTATATACATATATATATATATATATATTTTTTTTTTTTTAATATACATTTAATTTATTTGCAATCTATCAACTGACAATCAGCAAATTTTTTAAAGACATTAATAGTGACAGGATTGATTGTTCTCCATTGAGACTAATCAATATATTCGTAAATTATTTATTTCCTTAAACTTCTTAAAACTATTTAAAATCTATATGGAAGATCCAAGATGTGAGTTCGGTTTAAGCGTCTAACATTCATACTGTTGTCTAGTAAATTTATTGCCAGTAACTTTTCATGATAAGGCAAACTACCTAAATACTTTTGACAAGATTTGCTGACTTCGCCTTTAACAAAAGGTATATTTAAGTCTTTGTGGATTTCGAAGTTGCTCACATACCAAGGAGCACTTACAATGCTTCTTAAAGTTTTCGATATCTTTGGAGGATTTCAATGTTGGATATACTCGCCGTACCCCATAACTGTATTGAATACGTTCATACTGGCTTAAGGATTGACTTGTAAAGTCGTACTTTATTTTCAAGGCTAAGTTGTGATCGCTGACCTAAAAGCCAGTACATTTTTTAGTTTTAAATTTGAGTTGCTTCGTTTTTTCTTTTATGTGTATCTTCCAAGTGAGTCGTCTGTTCAAATAAAAACCAAGGTATTTTACAGTTTCACTTTCCGGTATTATGGAGCCATTTAACGTTACGGGCGGACATTTCTCAGTCCTGAACGTAAACGTTATTCAAACAGATTTCTGTAAGTGAAGCATCATTCACATCTAAAACACTCTAGACGTGTCTTCCGTCTGTCACAAAATTATCGAAAATCCACCAACCACATTTTCGCTACAAAGACAGTCAGGAGCTTGATGAATCCCAATCCTAAATGAATGGCGCTCACAGAACTTTCCTCACTTGMGTGAACTTCTATATATGACTTCATCCTCCTTTTGTCAAAACCACATACACACAATGTTACCTGAATTTCATTAACCCGAATTGTATATGTTTGGGACTAGGTCAAGCTTTCGACCGATTTTATCCATTTTAGGCACAAAGATACACTCAAAAATAAAACACATGATTAGCACCGGCCAAAAATTGGGCATTTCATATTTCGGGATTAGAGAACAAAAATAAAATTTAATCATCGAAAATTGCTTTGGTTTTTTTCAGAATATTACTCAATAAGTACTATATATTGTATATGTTTGCATACGTTTGCACTAATTTATAAAGCATTTTTGCCACTCTTATTGAGGTATCTTCGAAATGGCTCATCAGTTGTCGAAAAACCTTGAGGTATTACTTTATCATTTAAGTACGAGAATAAATAAAAGTCATTAGGTGCCATGTCAGGCCTATGCGGTGGATGATTAATCAAATTGAAGGTTTCAGTGCTAAAAATACAAATATTTGTTTGAGAGCTCCCATTATTGTGGTGAAGATGATGTGATTGTGTATAATTTACAATTTACTGTTCTGCGTTATTCTAGTGTTATGTTTGCAATATGTTCAGTTGTTCCAGAATGCAGCAACCATTATTCATAGGCATGTTGTTGTTTTTTTATAGTCAAATGTGCATGCAACATTGAATTTATGCTGGCACCACTGACTTTTTTACGAAGTAATAATGGTTTGTAAATGAATCCACGTTCAAAGCTGACGAGAAAATTTTCGCGATCCAGTTCCATTTTTTGGTTGCCATGAATATTTCTAGTTACTTTGAATGTGTACGAGGTGTGTTCAAAAAGTATCGCGAATTTCGAATTTTCGCGGTTGCCTTAGTACTTCCTGATTCCAATGCAACTTTTTGTTTTGAGATCGGATTGTGTTTAAATGAGTTAAGCATCCACCCCCTCTACCCGGTAAAACTGGTGCATCCTAATGCAACAGTGCAATTCACCACAACTGATGTCAATACAATACAACTCACCACACCTGTACCCCTACCCACTAAACAAAAAGGATGGACAACAGGATGGGAAACTCAATTCGGCACATACTCTGCGCTCATCAATTCGACACTTCATATACATGGTCACATGCATCCGTGCTTACGTTCGCGCTCAGCTCAATCTTCCGTCAACACCCGTCCCGCCCGCTATGGTCAGCATTTTGGCAACAGCGATTCTACATACGTTTAAATCGATTACTTAAATAATTAAAATCCTTAAGTTTAAGTAAACAATCTTAGTAAAAAGTGAAATATTTTCGCGCTAAATAAACTTATAATTTATAAGCTAAATAAACTTATAACTTCAGCGAAACGGAGATTTTTATATTATTTGTGCGGGATAACCATTTAATAGAAACAGAATTAAAGATATACTGGTTACCAATTTAATCAGATCTTCAACCCCAACTCCGGCCTAGAAATTTCGGAAATTCGCCTAAAATCATGAAATTGTCTACCTAGCGCCTGAAACACATATAATGGCAAAATGTATAAAACAAAAGTTATTTGTCATGTCATTTGCTACCGAAATGGTATATGTAATCATGGCCGTAGGACGAGCCGTTCCCGAGATACGAGCGAAAATGCGGCGCGCCACAGCGCAAGGTGAAAATCGGCTTGGGGCCACACTTTTTGACGTTGATTTCGCCGAGTGCTATCACTCACATTGATTCACCCACGCCAAAGGACACGTTCGGATAGCTCTCCACACAAATAGTTTTTCATCGAGTTCACTCCTCCTTCACTCTTGTCGTTGATTTCGCCGAGTGCTATCACTTCTATTCTCTCAACAGAACACAGAACTCAAAATGTCTATATCTACATTTAAATTTAGACAGAAATGTCCTGTATTTGGCATATATCCGTACAATCTCTCTGACTCCCAGTTACGTACTTACCAGGATGTTCTTTTGTGTTATCAGTTTGAAAGGTTTCGTATAGGGCGACTCCGAGGCGACAGCCATGAACGTAGGAGTAAAGAGGTTACAGAAATAGTTTGAAAAAAAAGGTTGAAAATACTTTCAAAAAGTTATCTATTCCGATAGTTTCACACACCAGCGTTGTACAAATGCTCACCACATACCATAAGAAATTTCTGACCCTTAAACAAATGTTTTCGAGGAACCCAATAAGTTTGAGCTCTAAAAGAGACGACCTTGTCCCTTCTGCCACAAAATTATTTGACATCGCTGCTTCTAAATGCATTTATTTATCTTCTTGAACTTGTCCAAAGGAAAGGAAAGTTCCTATCAATGAACAACCATTTCATTTGGACCAGAGAACCAGAAGAATTGGTCGCATTGGAAGTGTTGATCTACCTTAAACAAAAAAGATTACAAAGAAAAATGAACTTAAAAAAAACCTTTAAAAACGTCAGTCAACATCAACACTTACCAGAAAAGTATCAGAACACGTGACCATGCAGATCAGCCAGACTCTCATACAGACTACAACAATGTAGGTGCGTCGCAAATGGATTCTTCCAAAAACGATGCTGATGATGAATTTTCTCTTCCATCCTCTAAAACCAAACAAAACACACTAGTATTAGAACACACTGCTTTAGCTGCCCAAAGATTTGCAGTAAGTGATAGAGCAGCGGCCTTGATTGTTTTATCTGCTTTTCTGGATGCCAAAAAAGCAGGTTTTAATACGGAGGATCAGGCTAGTTTTGTCATTGACAAATCCAAGATTAGTCCGGCAAAAAAAAGTGTTCGAGTTAAGCTCTAAAACACCTAAAGTATTGACTCTGTATATGGGCTGTATTTTGACGGCTGCCAAGTAAATACACTTACATAAGTCAGCGAAGGTGAAAAGTACTACCGCGACACTATCAAAGAAGAACATATTTCTCTTATAGCGGAACTTGGTCGTCATTAGTTTGGCCACGTCACCTCTCCTTCCGGGTCAGCTAAGCTATATGGCAATATTAACACGACAATTCAGTTGATGTGGAACATCTAGAAGTTGTCGGTGCTGATGGCACCAACACGAATACAGGTTGGAAAGGTGGAATCATTCGGAAACTAGAAGAAAGAAAAGGTACACTGCTCCCTGAATGTGAGAAGTTGCCTGTTGTCAAATTTGAGAGTTTTCCATCCTGCCAATTACCTTCTGAGGTTANCAAGCTTATCTCTATAAAATATCAGAAGCTGTTATTTCCGGTCAATGTTCCTCAGATTTAGCGTCGATGCATCCAGGTAACATGTGCAAATCTCGCTGGCTCWBCTGTGCAAATAGAATTCTGAGATTATACATTTCTACTGACAAACCAACAAACTACATAAAGATTTTGGTCAAGTACATACTTACAGTTTACTCACCTTTGCGGTTCTCAATAAGATTCAACAGTTCAATGAAAGATGGCTCGCGCCATCGCTATGCTGCAATTCAAAGGTCGAGATACTTACCTGCTAAACTGCGCAACGTTGTCGATTCATCCATTCAAAATAATGCTTTCTTTGCTCTTCCAGAAAGCATTCTCCTTAGTATGATGACTGACGAACAGATAGAAGTCAGAAAGTTGACCCTTGACCGTCTTCTGGCAGCCAGAGAAGCAGAGTCTGACACTGTAAATGGAAGGGTTAGATGTAATACAGTGCCAAAGCTGAATTTCATAGCTAATAATTTTTACGATATGATCCACCAGTTCTTTGTTCAGTTTCTAACGAAGAACTCATAAAAGGGCTGTCGGGTGACACTGCAGAGGTATGGAAATTTAGTGAATTCTCCTCTCACATCGTGGCAGTCAAAACTGGTGACAAAGGCATCTTCTAAAGTTATTGGCCCCCAATCTCGTGATCGTTTTATACGATCTGCACTGAAATCTAGGCAACAAGTGCCAAAGTTTAGTACAAAATCTAATTTTTCGATAAATTTGACACAGATTAAGACTAAAACAAGCATGACATATGGTTGGTTCGTTGGGTTGGGCTTGGGAGGAATCCGAAGAGCAGCCACTTCCACGCGGTGGATTCTGGGTGACCAATACAGGTTAGCTGAGAGCTGCAACAATTTTCACATTGCGCTGTGGCGCGCCGCATTCTCGCTCGTATCTCGGGAACGGTTCGTCCTACGGCCATGATCACATACCATTTCGGTAGCAAATAACTTTTGTTTTATACATTTTGCCATGAGATGCGTATTTCAGGCGCTAGGTAGACAATTTCGCCGGAGTTGGGGTTGAAGATGCAATCCGATCTCAAATCAAAAAGTTGCATTGGAATCAGGAAGTACTAACCCAACTTTTCCGCACTATTGGAAATCCCGAATCGAAAAAGTCCGGAATCGACCCACCCTAGTACTCATGTCTCTCACTTATGCCGACAAGCTCGGCCATTTTGAATGTTCATTTAATTGTTGACAGCTGCTTTGCTTGAACATGTATCAAATTTTGTGTGAAAAACGAAATGAAGTGCGCGGATGCATTCCGAATGTTGACTGTGGCATACATAGAAGCTACCTTGGACCGAAGCAACGTTTATCGGTGGTACAAAATGTTCTCAGAAGGCCGAGAATATGTGACAAACATTGGCTTTTGCACCACGATAACGCCCCTGCTCACAGATCGTTGCTGGTGCGCGACTTTTTGGCCAAAAACAACACACTAATGATGCCGCAGCCACCGTATTCCCCAGATCTGGCCCCCTGTGACTTTTCTTGTTCCCTAAACTGAAGAGGCCTATGAAAGGACTACGCTTCTCTTGATGAGGTAAAGACGGCATCGAAGGAAGAGCTGAAGAAGATAAAAAAAAAAATTATTTTTTGAAGTGCTTCGAAGATTGGAAAAACCGTTGGCACAAGTGTATAATATCTTAAATGATTAAAAAACACAAAATTCGCGATACTTTTTGAACACACCCCGTATGTACACCATAACATCAAAAATATCAAACTTTACGATGAAGTTGTCAGTTGCGAAATTGCAACACTAGGGCTGCAAGCCCCCAAATATAAAAGTCAACCTACGTATTTCAGAGACACTATTCGTGCAACTGTTTTATCCATTTATATGAATAATCTATTAGAGAGTAGAACCTGTGGGTCAAAGGTACACACCAGAGAGCTGCAACGATCATAATTTTTTCAATCATACCCGATCATTGACTCGGATTTTTTGTAACGGAAAACTTTGCTTCAACAAAAATGAATGATCGTAAGTGAGCGAGCTCACAGCGAACATTCAGTTCCAATCACTGTTGCTTGCTTCGTACTGATTTTGTGCGATCGAATGCCTTGTGTGAGCAGCAAAGAATGTTCGAGAAAGTTACTTGCATTCAGCTCGATCACAATCATCCCCTTTGGTCATACCGGATGGTTCGATGGTACAAAAATAGCATTGCTCATTTTAAATTTATTATTTTAATTGGTATATAAAATTTATGCCACAATTGTTAAATAGTAGTCCAAAAATATAAATTTTTATTTTTCCCAGAAATATTACACATTTGTAAAAAAAAAGGATCTTTCTCCTTTTCTTTTTATCTTATTTTTCCAAGAAATACATTTGAAAAGAAAGAGGATCTTTATCCTTTTTTATTTTCAACATAAAGGATTTAAGGAGTTCAAGAGCTGAAAACGTACGCTACCTGCCCTACGGCATTTCGCAAATGATAACATCAATTTTTCATCAGCTCGAACCTACCTACCCTACGCCTTTGCGCAAAAGATTATAATATATTATATTATGATAAAAATGCTAAGCGTTGAAAATGAAGAAATATATGCAGTAATGTTGTGATTAATCTTATGCATCGCAACTTTTTTCTGTTAAAACACAAATATGTACATACAAACTATGCACATACAATATATATGCAGGGAAATTTTCGATCTGCTTGGTTCCATCACATTCAATTCAAACGCACATTTGATCGATGTCTGAGTTTTCGTGCATCGTTGAACTCGATCGTCTTTTTCTGTACAATCATTTCCAATCATCATACCGTTTCTGTACAATCACTTCCAATCATCATACCGGAACGGAAAATCAGTTTGAATCAGTAAGCAAAGCAATCAAACCGATTGATCGGACTCCTTCGTTTTAAGCACGAAACTCGATCGGAAAATTTGTAGCGAACCGCTGTGTTGAGTTGTGACCGGTTTGAGAGAGGCTGATCAAACCGAATCGATCATACTCAATGCAGGTCTCTGGTACACACGTAGGTGTATTGCACCTCTGAAAAACATAAACGAAGACACAGAAGATTAATTACACTTATTAGTTTACAAATATCAAAGTGTTCATTGAATTAAAAAAAATATTAAAACATTATAAATTGAAATTCTCTCAGAGCCGTTCACTTGGGAGTGTCCAGAAATGATTATTCTACAAATTGCTCAAGCAGGTCCCGACTTCCGGTCTGAGGTCATGTATCCTCTGGGTAATCAAAGAACATCCGTTTGAAAGCGAGATAAAGTGAGAAGGCGAACCATTCCTTCTCACGGCTGTGCGCAGGGCTTGGTGACGACGAAAGCGTGTTAAGAATTACAATTTAAGGGCATGCACCTGGAATGTCCGGTCCATTAATTGGGAAGGTACCGCTGTCCAGATGGTTGATGTCCTCGTAAAAATAAAGGCATATATCACCGCCGTCGAAGAAGTGAAGAACGGAATAAGTCCTTGTGGCATTTACTACAGTTGTTGGAGTCGTGTTGGGAGAGAGACTCCATCGCCTATTCCTGGCATTCACCCAGGTGAATGAACGTCTAGCCACAACCCGTATCAAAATCAAGTTCTTAAACATGATCACTTTGAATGCACTTGTGAGAGCTGCTATCGCCACAGTGTCAAAATTGTGCGTGGCGACGTAAACGCCATGGTGGAAAGAAGGTATCTTTGGCCTAACGGTCGGTGAATTCAGTCTTCACGATGAAACATCCCAAAATGGGTTGAAGCTGATCGACTCGCCGGGTCCGGAAATGTGGTTATTTGTGGTACTTGATTTCAGCATTGAAATTCACAAAGCGTGTTTTACTCATAACAATGCATCTTTGTACATAAAATAAATAAAATTTAAAATTTTACCTGTCGGGTCGATACTACCCCAACTCCCATTTAAAGCATATAATGGTTTTTATTTTAACCTTATGCCGAATATATCTGTCAATGTATGATTTATATATATGTACATATGTATAAAATTGATTGTATTGAGATCCTCTGAATCGTAAGTATTTCGCTGTCTTTGATTCTTGCAAGTTACAAGAGTGTAAAAAGTTCGGCGTAATATGACGGGTGAGTAGTCTTTTCATTACTACCTTATATACAGGCAACGTGGTCATCCAGGTTGTTGTTATTGGAGGAAGCTTCTCACGGTCCCAGTGTAGCACCGTGTTGTCGGCATTCTTGCTGACTGGACTGCCTGCCAGTAGTACTATGCTATGCATCTGGTGTTTAATTGGCTCAGTGCCAGGATAATCTGGACAGGATTGCCCCAAGGTGCAAGCATTAGTCCAGAGTTAGAGATTGCGACTCCTGTGAGGACGAACGGTCGTATCAGCGAACCGTTTAGCCCACGCTGCGATTCGGCTCAGTGCTACATCGGTCGACTCCGGACCGTTACGAGGACATTGTCCGACTGGCGGCCAATTAAGTGCACTTAATCCGTACACTGGTTGGGGTTGTGGGCTGTACCACGGTGAGCATGCGATAAGCTACCGCTTTGGTGGTCGTGTTTACCGAGCGGGTCTGCGCGTGAGTTGCTTTTTTTTCAGCGCGTTCAGACGCAAGCACCTGGACAGCAGCTATTCTTGAATCTTTCTGTCCGAGAGCCCTCTGCGCTAGTGGTACGCCAGCGGATCAGTTCGACTGAAAGGTGGGTCGGGAAGTGAGATGCCGCCTCGGCGGAAGAGGAGTACGAAAACCCTGGCTGAAAGCGGAGAATCCGCCGCTTCTACAGTCGTGGATGTTTCCACGTCAGATGGCGGAATGGAGACGATGCGAGCGGTAAGGTCTCCACCGCGTAGTAAGATGCGTTTGGGGTTGGCGCGTCTAGAGGGCGGAAATAAGGGAGGAAGCGGGAGTTGTGGCGGGAGCTCCAACGCGTCCACCGCTGAGAAGGGGGTGGGCGTATGGGTTCATCGCGTAATGAGGGAGGGAGCGGTAAAGGAGAGAGTAGCGAATAACAAAAAATTCGGGGATGTGGGGTTGGACGTCTCTGTCAACCGAAAATTGGGTAGTTGGGTTGTGGTCCAGGGGGTCCATATGGAGATCTCCCATGAAGAATTAATGGAGGATCTACTCCGGCTGAACCTCCAGGATTTCAGGCCGGTGTCCCAGAGGTCGGACGTGAGGATGGTCAGTCGTCTCTGGAGGGTGACCACTGACGGTAACACCAATGTCGTCCTTGAGCGTACGGACAAGTTGATGTCCGCCCTCTTGGAGGCAGGTAGGTGCTACATAAAGTGGTTCTCTTTCAGGGTGCGACCGGAGAGCCCCGTCGCTGACTGCTTCCGTTGCATGGGATTCGATCACAGGAGGGCTGAGTGTAGGCCTGCGGCACCACATTGCCGCAACTGTGAGTTTAAGGGTAGACCAGCTGGGCATCTTATGATGTCAGCTGTATGCCCTATCTATTGTGGTTTGGTTGAGCTCATCCAGCTTAACTGTCATTGCTCCTATGCCGTGATGTGTGAGTTGGGGAGTTGGTCAGTTAGTGAGTTTGAGGAGTTGGAGGTTGACGAGCAAATTGCCCGTCTATATGGGGTAGTTTGGGGGTTAAATTCTGGGGTATTTAGGAGGTGTGAAAGTCATAAGACTAGTAAGATTAAATGGGAAACGCGTGAGTTAACCTTAAAGAGGAGGACTGTCAAGTGACTGAGGCGAAAGTTTCAACGCGCCCGTGGGTCCAATTCTGATAGGCTGTTCCAGCTTAGGTATGAATTTTGTTGTGCGGATAGTTAGCATAAGGAGATATTACTGAAAAGTAAAGAGGAAGATTGGAGGATTTTTGTGAGTGAGAATAGGAACAACCTGGGTCAGGTTTATAGGATCTGCCGGGGTCGCAGGAGGGAGGATGTCACCTCTCTTTGCTTCAGTGACACTCTGTTATCGTCGTGGAGAGAATGTGCGGGGGTTCTGTTAGGTGTGTTTTTTCCAAGGTAGGAGGTGTAGGTACCTCAAGCACAAGAGGTGCCTGTCCCTCCATTAAATGATGGGGAGTGGGGGTACGCCTTTGGCCTGGCTACGTCTAAACGGTATCCAAGTGGAGGGATACTTTCCACGAGTGTGGAAAAATGCTAGGGTTGTTCCTCTCCTGAAGTCCTCTGATAATATCAGGAGCGATCCTTGGTCTTATCGGGGCATCAGTCTCCTTCCAGTACATGGATAAGTGCTTGAAAGAGTCATGGTAGAACGGTTTCAGGAGCTAACGAGGGGTTTGTGGTCGGATAGGCAGTTTGGGTTCAGGAAAGGACGCAGTATAGAGGATGCTTGGTTTTATGTTCAGAATGTCGTTAGGGAGAATGTCAAGAAATACGTCCTTGGCATATTTGTTGACTTCCAGGGGGCGTTGGACCGAGTGGTGCAACGGCTGAAGGAGCTTGGCTGTCCGGAAATTACTCTTTGGCGGAGTTATTTTTCGGACAGAAAGGCCTCTCTTGTCGGCATGAATGGGRGTGTGGAGATTGGAGTGGTTCGTAGCTGCCCGCAGAATTCCACCTGCAGTCCATATGTTTGGAACCTTATGATGGACACTCTGCTTGAGCAGCTCGAGCCACTCTGTAAGTGCTGTGCGTATACGGACGACCTTCTTCTTATGCCCGAAGGTCGCTCGGTCTGAGTCCGAACAGGCGGGAGGAGATCTCTTAGAGATCATGAATACTTGGGGTGTAGGTGTGAGGGTGGACATATCGAGGGAAAAACGGTGGCAATGCTGCTTAAGGGCAGATTGTCACCGGTTCGTCCACCGATTGCCCGTGCGAATGGGGTCAGTATCAGATATGTGACCCAAGTCAAATATCTTACGTTGACCATGAGTGAAAGAATGTGTTTTACCCCACACTTGGCGAATGTGAAGGAGCGACTGCAGGCAACCATAGGCAAAATACGCCGTTTTGGGGAGCGATTGGGGTCTCGGACGTCGTGCTGTCCGCACGTTGGCTTGTTTGTGGCCTGTGCTACATATGGAGCTCCTGTATGTTGGGAGGCAGCCCAGGAATATCTAGGGAGCAAGAGGCTTTTGGATGATAGGGTTAGGTGGAGGTGGAAAGAACGTTGGGACAATTGTACTAACGGCCGAGTGACGTACGAGTACATTAGGGACGTTGGGTCCATTGAGGATAACCCAGATTTCAGATTTTGTCAGAGTTTGGGTTTTCTGCTTACGGGCCATGGGCTTCTGAATGCATTTTTGCATCAGAGGCTGCAATCGGTTACGCCGGTTAGAAAATTGGTCGCACTTAATTGCAGAGTGCCCGATGTACTCGGACATTAGAGATCTGGGTGGTATGGGGATTACATGGACTGATGGACGATTAGATGTTAGTGGTGTGATCCCCACTAGTCGGAATACCGAACAGTTTGGGTAATTTTCGCGTGAATTATTTAGCGGCAAAGACGGTTAGCTGGGAATTAGGGTTAGGCTTTATATGACTGGTGTGTGTATGTGATGTATGTATGGGGTCCAATCCCTAGCCACCAGTCCAGAGCCGTATGGAAGCTCAACTGGTAGTAGTTTCGGCTACGAGGTCTGACCGGAGAATTAATTCTGGTACCACGGAGAGCAGGAGCTCTTGGAGGTAACTCAAACCTGCTCATGCGGAATGGCCCCTGGGGGAGTATCGTTGTGGTTGTGGTTAAAACCCAAATGCGTGAAGAACTGACTTTGTCTGAATGTGGAGTTGCATTGCAACCGGGTGCCGGACCCAAAGCACGGCAGAAGTTTAGATGGGAACCCGACCAAGGTGATTAGTGTGTTCATTTCACACTGGCAATTGATACTGAAAATGCTTAGCATTCTCAGGGCGCTGATCAACGCATTGATTTGATCCGCTGTGCTTTTGAGCGCCGTGAAGCAAAGCTGTCGTCAGCAGGTACCCACGTTAAACACACCGGACGTTGTTTTCTTACCTAATTTTTTAAATTAAATTAGGTTTATCTAATCAGAAATACCGCGTAAGGGTTCGTCAGTTCAGAAATACATACATATTTTTATTCAGAAAATAAGTATTGGTGTGATTTGGAGAATGCGGAACCGCATACTATTTCGAGAAGATTAAGAAATATAAAAAAATATTACAGAATTTTTCAATTAATTAAAAAAAGTAAGCAACAGTCTCTAAATATGTGAATGAATGTGCGCAATATACAATAATATGAGTTGGTTTTGTTCCTTAAACTTATTTTTGTTAACAATGCTGCCTAAATATAAGTACATTGTCTTGTTTTATTCCTTATATATTTTTCTGTTTAAAGTTAAAAATATTGTTTAAATATCCTTAAAAGCTAAATAAATAGTTAAAGTTTACATATGATTCTTTGATTGATCTTCCGGGTTCCTGTAATTGAATGAATTGCTCAATTTAACGAGTATCGGTTAATTTAACGGAAAATTGTGCAAATTTTGAGTGCAATTGCCCGGGGTACTATAGTAAGCATCAAACACATACACATATACATTTAGAGTAGAAGTGAGCGAAGCTCTAATTGGTACTTGTTATGAAAATGTAATAACATCATAGTATTTATTGTTTATATTTTAGATGCGGAATTGCTTTATTCAATATTGCCGGATGGTCACCAGCGGAAGAAACCATTTTGTGGACCCTACCATTCAGTACGTTTACACATATCTATCATTTTATTTGTTTTTAGTACTAAATGTTAAAGGTGCTTATTTTCCTATATGATTAAAACTTAAAACTTCTTATTTTTAAACTTTCGTTACATGTGCCTTCAAAATAAAATACATTTGTCTACCTAACAATAGCTTGTAATAGCTAAAACTAATGGAGTAGATTTAGAGTTGTGCTTATATTTAATTGCTCAACACCGGGTGTCTATCAGCCTGTGCAAACGATAACTTGAGATATATTGATGAAACTTGCTGCAAATATTCCTTGGCACTATCTTTATTTTTAAAATAAAAATTATATAAAATAACAAATTTAATTACGCAACATCCGATTTGACAGTATGAAAATGGTTTAAATCGGATTACTATATAACATCACCACTCTCTTGAAAACGGTTTTGTTGAAAACTACTAAAAGAACGATAACTCTGTAAATAGTACAAGCTAACACAAATTCCATTCGATTTTTTTACTTTTCGATAATGTGTATTTATGTACAAATTAAAGTACAATAATACATATATCATGATAAAACTTTGCACAAAAAGTTACTTCAAAGTAAGCCGTCTCGTTTCTAAAAATTATACACAATATAAAGATTTTCTAACTTCCACTTAACCTCATACCGTACACCATATATAAGCTAATATGCAAGATATATTAGCCAAATACACACAGCGTATATTATAGGATATTTTATACTTTAATCCCGAAAACGTGTGAAATTATTGTCATTGATCAAGTGGGGCGAACTAACGCATTTGGTTTGCTTTCCGAATGGCTTCAATGGAGCAATTCAAATGGTTTACTTCTAAATAACAATGGATATGCATTTATAAATAGTTACATTGATTATTACTTACCGTAGTATGTCCTTCCACTTTCCTGGCATACAAATTCATTTGCATTTCCCGTGAAAATCAGCACAGCGAGGATAGAGGGTAAACAAACTGCAACTTACCAACAACAAGTATACTGTACCCAAAAAATAAGGTGACATTGTATTTATTTTGAAAATTCTTTATTTATTCTTTCAAATCTATGTCATCCCCTTCAAAGTAATAGTACATTATGCTAATGGATTTTCCATTCTTCGAAACACTGGTTGTAGTCACTTTCCGGGATGGCCTTCAGTTTCGTCATCGCTGCGGCTTGAATCTCCTCTATCGTTTAAAAACTGTGTCCCCGGAGACAGATCAGGTGAACGGTGGTTGCGGAACGATATGGTTTGAGTTTTTGGCGAAATGATAATTTAATGCAAATTCCTTGCTCAACAAATTTCGACATCGCAAAAAACGGAGAACTCACTTTCAGCAGCTCACAAAACGACACGTATCTCAAACACTAATGAATATTTTGACATGAAATTTGACATAAATTTGACTGACAGTACTACCCACCTAAAAAATAATAATTTGCCAAATCCTTCGACGCGCGCAGTTTAAATTCAAATGTCACCTTATTTTTTGGGCACAGATAATTAAAGGTCCTGCTATGCCTATGCGAAGAAGGGGAAATGATAAATATACAAATTGCATAAACAAATAAGCAGAAGCTTTACAGTTGGAATAATGTATATAATACGAAGTTCGCGATAATTTAAAGCAGTGGTCGGCATTTCTTAGCACAATTGTGCAAACTAACTTCACACGTACGCTTACGCTCTATAGTTCAGTCGTTGTCGAGCCAGCAGCGAATTAACATCACGCAAGACTATGGCGCAATATGCCCTTCGAGAAATATTTTATGATTCTAAATGCGTTTGGTGCCCTTCATGTTCCAAGTCTTTTAAAGATAATAGGGAATATATTCTTAAAAGACATCATAAATTTGAATGATTCATTGCACCCTGATTTGAAAAAAAAATTTAAATATTTATAATTTTTTCCCTCTACTTATATATGTGAAGAAATTTTTTCAGATTTAAAATTTACCTACTCCAAACAACGCAATAAAATTTATTCAACCCATTTAACAATTTCATTATTTTAATAAGAAATTCTCATAAAAAGATTGATATAGATATATGTATTAAAGATAAAACATTAAACAATTAGTTTAAGCTATATTTATATTATATATATAAATTATTCCCCTCATTTCGAAAAACTGCAGAACTTCTTATTTATCTGTTTTATTTATTTTTTATTATTTGCTCTGAGATTTGAATAATCATTTATTTATATATAGCTTTTAGGTTTATTGAATATTTTCATATCTTTTTGCTCCAACGTAGTGAAAACATATTTAATTTTCAAATTTTATTGAGCAATAATTTATTTTATAATTTTGCTTATAAAATTTGCTTAATTTTAATTCCAATTTCTCACTCG
This sequence comes from Bactrocera latifrons, assembly GCF_001853355.1. NCBI lineage: Eukaryota > Metazoa > Arthropoda > Insecta > Diptera > Tephritidae > Bactrocera > Bactrocera latifrons. The sequence continues at coordinate 199,473 of NW_017537095.1, read as the reverse complement.
GCTACTTTTTTTCGTGCTCACATCAACACAGTGATGTGTGGAATACAACCCTCGACCTATTTTGACAGCTGCACGACTACACGACGGCAGGCCGACAGTTGTCGTTCTCACTAACTTCAATTTTATCCTAATTTGCCAACGACAGTGGGACGACAGTAGAGTTGACAGTAGAATGGAAGATAGAGAGATGAGGTAAAGTGGTGATGCCACTAATATGTAAAATGTAAAATTATTCAAAGCTCTAACAAACCTGACGTTATTTTACAAATAAAAGCATTAAATAGCTCTGTTACATCATTTATAATAACAATTGATAATTTGAAACAAATAAATTTACCTATTTACTAATATTTTGCTTAAAAATTTCACTTTGAACAAAATATTAAAATTTATTAGTATTTATTAGTATTAGTATGGCCACAACGAATTTTGTGTACATGCCGGCCATTGTTATGTTGCTGCCCTCCCACAAAGGTTCATGTAGTAGGATTCACAACGCCGTTTTCAGTTCACTGTCGTGCTGCTGCAGTCTGTCGCGAGCATTGTGTTCCGCGCATGACAGATCCTCTCATGCCGATCACTGATTTAAAGAGAAATGAAAATGAAACATTCAACTGTAAATTAAACGTAGATATATAACTGTTAAAAAGTCAATGGGAAATGTTTTTGAAGCAACAATTTTGATCGGGAAATTTAAAGGGGAGGAAGTATTTATTCAAATGATTTCATCTGATTTATCGTTCGAGTTTAAACGTCTGCAATTTCCGGTTCGTCCTGTTTTTACCATTGCCAGAAATAAACCGCAATGCCAATCTTTGGGAATTTGCGTTATAAATTTGGAATATCCGGTTTTTTCGCATGGACAATTTTATGTTTCTTGCTCGCGGGTTGGAATCCAACGTTTATATTTATTTATCCGAGAACAAAAAAACTAAAAATGTTGTCTACCATATAGCGTTGAACTAGATAGTAGTAAAATCTTTCAATAAACAAATTATGTTGCAAAAGTAGTAATCTTATTTTATAACGCTCTAAGAAGCGGGCGGGGTTCAGCTAGTATATATTAGGTTGTCAAAAAATTCTTGCGGTATTTTCACTAGTTGGCGCTGAGAGCGCGTAGTTTTAGTTTTATTCGTCGCATGGGGTCATGCTCTCGTATACCTTTTTGGAAAGCTCATTTCATGCGCTAACACGTGTTTCATTGATTGTCGTTTCTTTTAAGTCGTTCGTGAGTTATATCGTCGCAAACATGGAGCAAAATAAAGAGAAATTACGGCATATTTTACAGTACTACTACGATAAAGGCAAAAATTCTTCTGAAGTGAAAATTTGTACAGTTTATGGACCCAATATAGTTTCCATTTCTACCGCACAACGATGGTTTCAAAGTTTTCGTTCTGGTGTAGAGGTGGTCGAAGATGCGCCATGCTCCGGAAGGCCTGTCGTCGAAAATTGCGATAAAATCGCTGAATTGGTCGAAAGAAACCGGCATAGTAGCATCGGTCAAGAGCAGGGCATAGTAGTATTGCGTCGGATTAATTTTCCACTTATAATTGATGTATTATCTTTTAAAATATTTAGTTTAGTCAGCTGCTGCCTTTTTCGTTTGTCTTTTAATTTTATTTATGGTTTGTTAGAATTTCTTCAACTTTATAGATTTTAAGTGGTTCAATGTATTCAATTGTATTCATTTTTTAGTGTTTGTTATGTTGTCAAAGAAATGCTTATGTATTGCAGTTTGTTGAATAATTGTTTTAATGATGTTGTGATCATTATTGTGCTGAGTTTCTTAAGACTTTAAAACTTCTTATACATGGTACGTTCCAAAGTAAAGAGGACTTTCCGAATCTAGTGCCCCCTGTAGCGCCATCTATATGTCGGATGGTGCGATAGAATCTGCTATCTTCATCGATTTTCCAGTGAGAATTTTTTAACATTTCATAGATTGGAAGTGAAGTTATTGCGTTTTAAGTGTCAGTATGCATGTGTTATCGTTGCGAAAGTGAGCTTCAAACAA
>NW_017537095.1:196459-197196 GCF_001853355.1 Bactrocera latifrons | reverse complement strand
GAGCTTCAAACAAAGAACCAATTTTAATTTTGTTTTAAAATTGGTAGATCTTTTACCGAAACATTTCAATTAATGAAACACGTTGAGGGCGATGATTGCCTAACCCGTAGCAGATTCCACGAGTGGTTTCGACGTTTTCAAAGTAGTCGTGAAGACAAAAATGACGATCAACATGTGAGCTAATCAAAAACCGTGATCAACGGAAATTCCATTTAAACTGTGCGTGAATTTATCATCAAAAATCAGCCGAAATCATCATTGAAATTCATGGAAGTGGAAATGAGCATCTCAAAAACATCGATTTATGGCATTTTTTCCGAACATTTGGGCTTACGAAAGGTGTGTGTTCCGCACAAATGAGCGACGACCAAAAATTGCTCAGAATCCAAAATTCTAAGGATGATTATGACCAAAAATCAAATTTTAACCCTTAACCACTCCCAGTATTCACCTGATATGGCACCGTGCGACTTCGTTATCGGAAAAATGCATTTGCCCATGAAGAGAAAGCGTTATGCAGACGTAGAGGCCATTCAAAAGGCTGGCACCGGCATACTGGCGACCATACCGGCCAACGAGCTAAAATATTCGTTCAACATGCTTTTGGATTGGGCAAAAAGCTGTATTGAAGCAGAAGGAGACTTCTTCTTCTTCTTGATTGGCGTAGWCACCGCTTACGCGATTATAGCCGAGTTAACAACAGCGCGCCAGTCGTTTCTTCTTTTCGCTACGTGGCG
>NW_017537095.1:173157-193849 GCF_001853355.1 Bactrocera latifrons | reverse complement strand
TAGTACTCGGCGACGGAGTCTCTCTCCCACCACGAAACCCACACCAAACTTGCGCTCCTTTATATGGCCACTGTAGTAAATGCCACAAGGACCTAGAAGGAGACTATTTTGAATAAAATAAATTGATTTTGCCAAAAAGCCCTTTGTTCTGTTTTTTTTGTTTAAGTCCTGTTTACTTTAGAAGATACCTTTTCAATCAACCAGTTTCAAGTTGTTATACTGTTCATTTAACACCTAATAGATACAGATATTGAGGTATATACATATATATAGCTAATCTGAATGAAGAGATGAGCGGAAATCCGGTTGAGTGTCTGTCAGTCCATCTGAATAAAAGTGAAAATATTTGATATAAATTACTACATACGTTCCTTGGCACTTAAGGGAGGCCGGTATTGCAGATGGGCCATTAAATATTTGAAATGCTGTAATTTGATGCAGAATATTAGCAAAGGACACCAGGAGGCAAAATAATTTTTTAAATAGTATTTATTTCTGGCCCTTAAATAGTTTATTTTTTTAATATTTCTTTATTTGTTGGATTAGCTAGATAAAGCGTAACAATAAGTATTCAAATCTTAAATCTATTTAAATCTAAAGAAGATCAAGAATATCGTTGAATTGTGGTTTGGTAGAACGTTGCTCTCTAGTAGGCTGGTAGATCACCTCCTTTTCAACGCGTTTGATTGCAGGAAGGCGTTAGCCAATGGGTTTGAATGTTTGCGAAGTTTAGAAATACTTATATCTCATTCTGCTGTTTACTATCTACTTCTTAACCACAGGAATATCAAGATTTTTATGAATGTTTTCATTGCACATGTACCCAGGTGTTTCAGTGATTGTTCTAAGCATTTTAGATTAGAACCTTTGTATTATATCAATATTGGTTGCGCACACAGTTGAATGCCATACATTCAAATTGGTTTTATGATTGCACTGTATAATAGGACTTTGTTGTCTAGGCTAAGTTTGGAATTTTTTCATGAAAGTTTTTTTACTCGCTATATGTTTTCGCCACGTGAGCCTTCGATCCAGGTGAATCTCAAGATAAGTAACTTCATTCAAATGAGGTAATAGAACATTGTTTATTTTAACTGTCCTACACGTTTCTGGTCTTAGCATGAATGTATGTATGTAACATGTTTGCATTTCTGCTCGCCAATTGGCTAACCATTCATCGACAAAAGTTAAGTGCTCTGCTCTAATATTCGGTATGCTCCGATGGGGCATTACCTACGCCTTTACAAGTTTCTCTATTTCATTATTGGTGATCTTTTTAAAACCAACTGGTTTATTGTTTTTCGGTGTTGCCAATACAGCTGCTTTAGTTATTACATCATTCTCTTACACAATTCTCTTATTAGTTTTATGAAATGTTAGAGAAAATTTAGGATCAAATATCATGGACTGTTCGTATAATTTTGTTATTACAGTTGAATTATCAGATTATAAAAGATATATCTATATTTTTGACTAGTAGGTCGGCTTACAAGGCGATATTATATCCAATTTATTATGCTTATTTATAATAGTGTGATTCAGCTGTCGTTCCTTAGGATCAATTAGTCGTGAGCCCCAATACGTGTGTTTTGCATTGCAATCTTCACCTTCTGGAAATCTATGACCTAGAAATCCAAGAAACTATTTAAATTGGACGTTTGTAATTTTAAATCGAAGTGAGCAGTCTATCCCCGTAAGGTTTAAGTCCCCGCAGCGATTTGTAACAAAGAGTATAAATCCCGGTATACAGTTTTTATTAGTAAAATACGTTTTTGACAATAGCATTAAATCTATATTATATTCATCCACAAATCCAATAAGTCCCAATTTATGTTGGTTAACACCGTTAGCATTCCGTATGCAAATGTTCAATACGTTAATTTTTTACTTAAAAAAGTTTGTAACATTTATTTCTGTGATTTGATTATCTCTTCAATCACGTTTTGCATTGTAGACATAAATTGTGTCAAACATTGGCTAAACTTGAAAATCATGGTTTCAGCGCTTCAATTTGGTTGGTTTTGAGGCAATTGCATTTGTGCAGTGTCGCTTTTCACAACGTTTGCATAAATCCCTTGAGCAGCATTGTCATTAGGATTTTTTGGTTTTAAAATATGAACGGGGATATCAATATTTTCGTTAGGACGAATATTTAACATTTGGTTGCGACGTGCTTGAATACCGACAGACAAAATAGAATTTGCTTTAATGCTAAAACCCCCTTCTACTAAAACATCTTTCACATCATTACAGTCTACCGAAGACTATATATAATACCTTTTATGACAACAACTAGGATATTTGAGCTCTTCAGTTTATTTGACAAGTATTTTAAAAGATCTATGAAACTTTTTTCAGTGTAGGTTTGAATTTTTACTTCATCTATGTTACCTTTTTTCAAGGGCACAACGTGAAAATTGTTTGTGCCTATTATATTGCTTATTTTAGAAAGAAGAGCATTGAGCTGTGTTCTCGCAAATAAATTCGAGAGGGCTTGGCATTCACGACTAAGGTGGTACGCTTTACTCAGTAAAGCAAATCTGTTGTTGTGGTACGCTTTACTCAGTAAAGCAAATCTGTTGCCATTAAGAATTTCTGGCTTATTATTATTTGGCGTGCCTGATTGAAATTTTTTGGTATTGACCGCTGATTTAGTAGGACTAGATTTCCTTTTTACATTAATGTAGCAATTAATAGGTACCTGTCTGAACTGATGGTCTTTTTTTTTTTTTGCTTTGTATATTCTCACCTTGCATTTTGTTTTCCCTCTCTGTCCGGGTGCTTGCTAGTTATCCGTTTGCTGTTCTCCGCTACTTCTGCTGATTGCGCTTGTTTACTTGCTCTTTCAGCTGATCGCTGCGATGATGAGTCATCGCCGTTACTTTTGTTTTTGTTAGGAGTTGTTTTTTGTCTCAACAAAGCTGAAGTAGGCATTTAAAGAATGCCTACGGTTTTGCTGGTGAGGCTGCGAAGCACTCATTGTTGTTTTTTTTTTGTTTGTATCTATTTGCTTTGTGCACCATTTGTTAATTTTTATTATTAAAAGTTTGTGTGCACTGTTTTTATACGCTAAACAGGGTATACTAAGTTTGTCATGAAGTTTGTAACACTCAGAAGGAAGGGTCGGAGACCCTATAAAGTATTTATATACATGATCAGTATGTCGAGCTGATTCGATTTAAAATTTGGTATAGATTATTTCCTAAGGCAACAATGTAATATCCGAAGAAATTGTTTAGATCGGATTACTATAGTATACAGCTGCCATACAAACTGAATGATCGGAACCAAGGGCTTGTATGGAAAGTTTCGCATTTGACGTCGTATCTCCAAAAAAATTGTTAAGGACGGATTACTTTAGCCTATAGCTTCCATACAACCTTAACACAGTTACTAAGGGGAAATGCACCCGTGAAGGGTATTTAGCTTCGGTGCAACCGAAGTTAACGTTTTTTCTTGTTTCTTTGATAGTTTTTTTTTAAATTATTATTCTTGTTTGCTTACTTTTTGCAAAAACGTGAATCACGGAGGGAATTCAAAAACACGTCCGTATTCCTCAAGCACTTTGCTTTTTTTGTAAATAGTTATTTGTTCATATTTTAAAACCGCTTTAGTTAACTCAACTACATTTGAGAAGATATATTTTTAGCACTCTTTCTTAGAAGTAAAATCAAATAGTAACCACGCTAACTCTCCACATAAGTGTTATATTGCCAGTACTACTAAAAGTGCCATAATTCACTGAATTTAAATTTACCCGAATTTGGGTGAAATTGGATGACTTTAACATTTAAAAAACTTCTAATTCCATCTGATTATTTCCCTTAACAAGTATACAAATAAAATATTTTGGAACTGCTTTGACTTTATACCGCATTTATTGGTCAATATATAGGGTAATTCATTTAGAGGTTTCCTACTTTTTTACTCCTTCAAATTGTATAGAGACTATTTATTATTATTCGAACATTCTTTTGCATTTTTTGAAGATTATCTCTTTCAAATGTTGGCCGCGGTTACGTTTCAGAAGGTCCTCTGGTCATGTTAGACTTTAGACTTTACATATCCCTACAGCAAAAAGTCTAACGCTGTAATGTCACCCGATCTTGTTGGCCAATTGACCGGTCCCAGACGTGAAAGTATCTGCTTACCGCAATGTTCTCTCAATAAATCGATTAATTGATGCGATATGTGGGAAATGGCGCCAACTTGTTGAAATCATGAGCTTCAATTTCAGGCCTCAATTAGTCGGTTATCATGGTGCGATAACGGTCGCCATTGACGGTTTCAGTTCTTGTACAAGCTTTATTGTTCGTTCATTATTTAAGATCGCGACGTAAAATGCGCCAAGATGTTTCATATTTTAGTCCGAGTTGCTGCGAACGGCTATATTTTCTTCACCACGTGCTGAACATATTCTATTCGGACGAATATTATCCAATAATGAATTGTGGGTTTCATGATGAGCGATGGTGTTGCAAATAGTTCGCTCAGTAGCCCGATTTTGTTGACCATAAGTAAAACGAAGATCGAGAATAATATTTTTTAATAAAAGTTTATCGGTTGCTTATTATTTTTGTTTAAATTTTACACCGATTTGAATGAAATTCTGTTGTAATATCCCCGAGGAAAAATTGAACGGTTTTACTTATTTTGCTATACTATATTTCAATATTTATAACAACATTCTACCGTATTTTCTACTTCTCGATTGAATTTTTATGATATCTTAGTGAAATTAAGTATTTATCTCTGAAATAAATTGTTTTAATGTAATAGTTTGTCCATAGTTGAAAATATTTCCCACCATTGAACAGCCCGAGTATAAAATCTAGAAAATTGAACTTATGATTTTTCTAATGTATGGTTTTAGTAATCTTAACATCGCTTTGTATGTGTTCATAACATAAATATATATGTATGTCATTTAACATAGCTTTTAAATAATTTTAGATCCAAATCCCCCAGAGCACTTAACACTGAAGTCATCAACAAACACATCATTACAGTTTGAGTGGAATTTGCCAGTAAATTCTAATGGAAATATTAAGTTATACATTTCATATTTTCAACACATAGGACCAAAATATTTTGTTTCATCGAAATGCTCTTTCGTAACTGTGGAAGCCATATCACGAGAAACAGCTGGTTTGCAGCAGACTTTTCAAAACTTACTGGCATATACTTCATATAGCCTTCAAGTAGCAGCTCAAAATGAATATGGCGTGGGACATTACAGCAGACCACTTGTTGTGGAAACTGCACCATGGAGTATGTTTTTGACTAAAAACAAAAATCGGATATATTTTATGTTATTTATAGTTTCAGAACCACTTGAAAACCTTAACGCAGCAACATTTGGTCCGTATCCTACGGAAGATCAATATCAAGCGCACGTTGTCATCACGTGGACGATTCCATGTATTACAAATGGAGAAATTCAGACATTTCAGCTCAATATTTTCGGCGTACGTGAGGGTCAATCCAATCATACCTACAATCGAACAATATTACCAGTCTATGATAGTAACGGCTACGTCACTTACAAGGAAATTAATTTAAAACCTGATTTTGACTACTTTGTCGAAATCACTGTAAATATAGAAGAAGTAAGTAAGAGTAGCCTACCAGCATCTACAAGTTTCAAGGCACCATCCGCAAGTAAGTATTAAGCTTTTCTTTTTAAAGTTAAACAACGGGGAAAAATATACTATAAAGAAAAAAAAAATACGCTAACAATCTGCAAGCTTCAAAAGAAGGAAATATTTTGAAATGTTGCCAACATTTTATATTAAAAATGTTGCAAAAGTATTCTATTGTTATACTTCATTCAGCAAACTAAGTTAAGTTATAACCACGTTCACCACCCAAATATTGGCATTGGTGTAAAAATTATACAATGCCCATGGCTCCGCCCACTTACAGATATGCATTATAAGAGAAGTATTAAACAATTTTCAGTCATAAGGTGGCACTTACTAAAGACATTATTCATGTAAAGTTTCATCCCGTTATATTAATTGCTTCTTGATTTGTGTGCTAGAAACTGAACGAATCAAGTGGAATTTAAAATTGTGCTATATTATAAGTAAGCATGGTTGTTATCCGATTTCGTCCACTTTCACAGTGTAACATAAGAATGTAAGACTGCCACGTATAAAATTTTGTCGAAATCGGTCAGTCGGGTAACGAGATATGGGATTTCCCTAAAAAGAACGGTGCCACGCCCATGGTCAACTTTTCACAACAGCTCCCATTAAGCTCTCTCACGAAAAATTTAATGTATCTGGCTTAATTAGTTATTGATTTATCGCGTTTCAGTAGTTTTAAATATTACCGTTATATGAGGGGAGAGCGAGGTTATCCCCCGATTCATAGAAGTTCTTATACGATTGTACTCAGCAAATTTGATTGTTGTAACATAAGCGGTTTAGGAGATATATTCAATATTCGAAAATATTAAACATATTAGAGGGCGTGACCATACCCCCTTTTTCAAAATTGTTTATCCACAAATGCTCCTTGCTACTACCATGCCCTGTGTCAAATTAAAATTGTATACCTTAATTTAGTGCTTACTTTATATGTTTATATGTATTCGGTTAAATGCGATTTGTGGGCGTGGTAGCGGTCCGACTACGCCCATCTACGAACTAGAATTTTTTTGTTGCACCAAGCTTTATCGAGATATCTCAATTTAAGTGTTAAGTGTTAAGGACTAAAGTTATGTTCAACTGTACATAGTTGTGTGTCAGTTATTAATATTTAACCAATTTTTTGTTTTTTTTTTGTTGTGCGAACATTACCAGTACATACAGTTATAAGCGTATGTAAGTATATGTAGTAAATTTCAAAAATAAGCCACGCTGAGAAGTCGTTACGACGTTGAGTTGATGCTGTTGAGAAGCTACATGTAGCTGTTTCTGTGGTTGCCAGGCAAATTTTGATGTTGCTTTAGCTTTTCGCTTTTATGTTACATATGTATGTATTTATAATCAACGGTGTTGTTTAATCCCAGACAGAATTGCTAAGCTGTCAGTAATCAATTCTGATTTTCAATGGTGTCGCAGAATCTGATTGGATTTTCGTCTTTTCGAACATTCGCAAAACCAATATTCGAACCAGCTGTTTACTAATGTGATCCTATTAAAGTTTCTAATAAGTTCCGAATTTAAGGAAGATTTTAAGAGATAACATCTATAGAATGAATATAGACACATTTGGGTGTTAAATTACGAAACGAAAGTGAATCATTATTAATAGTTAATAAAATATTGACTTGTAATGTACCATTAGAAATAATGAGAAACAACAAAGCATTGTTGAAGTTGGGATAGAATGAACTGAAAGATAAATTGACTGAGCTAGGACTTACGTTGACGGGACGAAATATGACATTACAAGATCGGCTGCTTAAATATTTTGGTTAAATTGTAGATGTTGATGACGACAATAATGAAGGTGATCAGCAAGAGATGTTCCACACCAGGCACACAGTCGTACGCTATTCACTTTACGTGATATACAGAATTTATTAACATCCTTTAGCGCATCTGGATCTCCTTCAATCAAACTGAAAATGCAGAAGGGGTCAAGTAGAACGCGTTGCAAAAGTTCTTTTATGCGAAACAGCTTTAAAAGGTGCAGCAAAGTTATTTATACGTAGTCACCGAGGCATTGCTAATTGGGAAGGTTTAATGCAGTCTTTACGGTCAGAATTTGGTACTGTAGTATCAGCCAATGAGGTACATCTTATGTTACGTAGCCGTAGAAAGCGTTATAGTGAAGACTTTAAAGAATATCTATATAGTCATATGGAAATAAGTAAACAAATACATGATATAGGTCGATTTGAGTATTTCATAGAGGGCATTCGTGATACGAGACAAAATAAAAGTAATCTTTATCAAGCGGGATTGAACTGCATTAATCGATACTGGATGTGACGTTTGCTTAATACGATATGAAACTGTATTACTTTTGGAAGAAAATATAGAATTAAACGATGATAAGCGGTGTTTAAGGGGTACTAGCGGTAGTGTACGTTACACATTGGGTAGTTTTAGTATTTCTGTTAAAGTTGACGAGTTGAAAGTTAATGTTATTGTCACCTTGTTCGAGAACGAGACATGGCGTACGATCATTGATACGATACGATATCCTCAAACAGGTAGATTTGATTGTTTCAGAAGATTTGATAGTATTTAAACATAAGAACAAAATAAATAAAAATAGACTCGTAGAAAAAGCCGATACAAAGATAAAAGATGTTATAGAGAGAATAAATGAAAAAGAAGAGTTGTTGGAAGAAATTAAATATTTTTGTCTAATAGCCGCAAATTATAAAACAACAGAACCAGATGTAGACTTGTCGCATTTAAAGTAAGTCGATGTGAAAACAATTAAACACTTAATTACCAGTTGTAAACCAAGGGGCGCGCATGTTCCCAATCTCAATGAAAATTTTATTAACTCATGATATTCCACTTTATGAAAGTCCAAGACGTATGTCGTATGCTGACAAAACATTTATAGATAACCAAGTAAAAAAGTGGTTGGAGGAAGGGATTATCAAAGATAGTATATCAGAATATGCATCGCCAATAGTAGTTGCGTCCAAGAAAGACGGTAGCAAACGACTCAGTTTTGGTTATAAATAAACTAAAACACCAAGCTTCGGTATTTGGTAATCCCAGACGTATTATATCGGGCAGAGGTACTGCCTTCACCTCAAACACTTTTAAAGAATATTGTGAGAAGGAAGGTATTCAACACCTCCTGATTGCTACAGGTGTTCAGCACGGAAATGGTCAAATAGAACGTATCCACAAAATAATAATACTCATGTTGTCGAAGCTATGTTCAGAAAATCTAGGACAGTGGTATAAACATATCGAGCGTATTTAACAAACAACAAAGAATACTCCATCAAGAAGTACTAAATATTTACCTTTTAAGCTTTTAACAGGTCGTAAAATGAGAGTAGTAGTGACCCTAGATATAGTGAGCTATTTTAAGAAACGACTTAAGTTAAATGAAAATAGAGAAGACGTACGTTAAAAAGCGAAGGAAAACATTGACAAAATACTGGACGAAAACCGCAAAGCGTTTAATGACAATCAAAAAGAATAAACAAAGTACAGGATTAACGAGATAGTAGCCATTAAGTGAACGCTCGGGATTAAAACTAAAACCGGAGGTTTTGCCACACGGAAGATATGAGGTACAAAAAGTAGGAGACCATGAAGAGACCGCCAAAACCATTTCAATCGAACCTGAGGCATCGTTCATGTCGAATGAGGCGTCAGGAGAGCCGAATTGACCGAACTTGTGGAAGCAAATGAAACGGACCCTAACACGGACAACAACATATCTCAACGACATAGTTAAAGTTGATCAACGCCGCGAGCAAGTCGCAATATGAAAATATAAAATTGTTAAAAAAAACTAAGATATTGAAAATAAGGAAACTTAAATGTAAAACTAAAACTTTGTATGAATTAAATATAAATAAGCAATGTGTGTTGCATAAAAAAAATTTTCCCACATTTATATACATATATAAATATATATTTAACTTGCTTAGTATTAGGTGATACGTACCACCGTGAGGTGAACAAAACTATAATTCTCTATAGCAACTGGTTTCAAGAGTATAAAAATAGTAAGACTATATTCAGAACTGAAAATTCTTGATTTATTCTTTAAAACGTATATCCTCCCTTTCAAAGTAATTGCCCTTGACCCCAATACACTTCTGCCAAGGTTTTCTTCCAATACTACTTGAAACAGTTTAAGTCAATTTCCGGAATAGCCTTCCATGTGCGTAGCAATTCACGTTTAATCTTTTCAATTGACGCAAAATGATTCCCCGGAGAGGTTTGAGTTTGCTGAATAGCCAGAAGTCAGAATCAGAAGTGATGAATCAGACAAATACGGTGGTTGCGGCACGATATTGATTCATTGATTGGTTGGCCAAAAACACACGAATAATTAGCATTATGTCTGGTGCAAAAACCAAGAGTACATAACACTCAAATATTATTCCTTGTTGTTAGTATGAAATGTCGAAAGTCCACCACACCTCGATAATCGAAGAAAATTTTCTACATAACCTTGATTTGACCTCCTTTGAAGTGTTTTTTTCGCCTTCAGCTCACCTTTCCACGATATTCGGACAATTTATCATCAGTTTCTGGGTTGTAAGCACAAATCCAAAACTCACCGCCAGTAATAATATGTTTCATGATATCCTGACAGTCGGAAAACATAGTTTCACAGACGCTAAGTTGACACTTTTTCTCGAAAAAGTTAAGTGATTTAAGAACCAACCATTCTTTCACTTTTCTTAAGTCCAAATGATCTTTCAAAGTGGTTTTCACTTATTCTTCCGATATTCCAAAGATGCCAGTAAGATCACTCACCGTTAATAGTCTATACTCAGCCAGAAATTAATTTATTTGATTGACTTGTTGATCATCAGTTGCTTAATAATATTTTACTATTTTTGAGTTGTAGTGTGAAAATAGACGGAAGCGGACAACAAGCACGCTTACTGCCCATATAACATTATTTCAAATACTCATTCATTGATTTTACGGTATACATATTATATAAATCCAACACTAAAATATGTCAAAACAAGTCTTCAAAAATAAAAGCTTCAATGTAAGCTATCACAAGGTTAAAAATGGCAGTAATCGGACTATAACTTCTCAGATCAGTGGTACCTATTACTGAGTGTTTACCAACAATATCAACCACTCTTTAAGAAATAACATTCAAGAAATTCAGAGAACATCTCTCCTTCCAATATCCATATACCGTATTATATTTACATATGTACTAAAGAAAATGTTCGGTTTTTATTATTTCGGATTTTATTAAATTTACCATATTTTGCTCAGTTTGAACGAACTAAAACGAAAGGATAGTGCATATTCCAATTATGTTAAAAGTCAAAAAAATTAATTAATTAAAAATTATGTTTCAAGTCTTAAGCATGGGCTTAAAATTCTTGTAAGCAATATTTGAATATTTTTATTACCAATTATTAAGGTACAATACCTCTTGGTAGCGAAAGTTATACTGAAAGTAGGAGTGATGAGTCCCGAAATATAGGTCTTCAACTAAATGTGGGCGATGCCACGCCAATCTTCCAATGTAGGCTCCTATAAAGTCCTTTTGTTTCATCGTGGGGGTAAAATTTAATGTTTCTGCCGCACTCGCTTATTTGTTTATCGCGCTTTTACCTGTTTTTAACAAAACCGTTATAGAGGCATCGTTATTATCTAATTTCATCCATTTTCACACAGTCGGTAGGAGTTCTCAGAGAATTTGTACTTAAGGAATTTGGTTATCACATCTTTAGTCGTTTAAAATAGATGATAATATGTAACGTACGTACAATCGTTTAGAATAAAAATATACGTTCAGCTCGAAAATAAACTTTTGTTTGTTGAGGAGATTGAATACCTACTTATCTATACATACATATAAGTAATTACGCTAACAAAAAAGTTTGTGTTTACATATATGCATAAAATGTATACTGTTGGAGACGTGCAGAAGTGCACAACGTTATTACGTCGGGAACGAAGAATAACTAGTGGTGGCATGTTTTTATTCTTCTTCTTTATTGGCATTATAGACGAGTTTGCAAGAGCTGATACTCAACATCGGAGGTACCAATTTCAAATATTGGGGTATAAAGGCAGCTCATTTTCGCTGAATCTATCCACCGTTGTGCCAAAGGAGCCCTTTTTGCTACCTTGGCGTTAAAGGCGTAAAGCACAATTTTGACATCATGGAGGTGTCAGCTCTCATAGGTGCGCTCATAGAAGACGTCTTTGGTCACATCGGTCTTTAATTTAACGAAGACATCAATCAAATGGGCAGCAGCACCTTCCCAATAAGGGGCCGGACATCCCAGGTGCATGTCCTTAAATCTTAGTCCTTAATACGTTTGCAGTGGTCGTCATCTAAAAGGGATCTCTCATCCGAAGCTAATTTATTTTCATTGAGGTTGTTTTGTTAATGGCGGGATGTTTCGCTTCTCATTTTAGCTCGCATTCAAATAGATGTTACGCACTGATTTTCTTCCGCTGCGACTGGACTTCGGAGCGACTGCAACTGACTGGAATCGGTATAGATCATTCCTATCTAACGACCGAGCGGCTGGTCATTTGGCTCCGAGCACCAGGAGAGGCAGAACAAACATTTTCGCGCGACGTGTTTCTGTGAGTGGTGCAAGTGGAAAATGCAACATTAGTAAGAGCAGAGGTACGCGATTATATTTTGTGTGAAACTCTGTATATCTGCAGCAGAGATATTTGGTATAATCAAACAGGCTTACCTTTTTGGAGGGTCGACAATGTGGCTTGTGTGCGAAAAGTTTAGAACTCACGCCTTCGACTAAGTATTCGTTTAATTGCCCAGATGTTAAATTAATCAAAATCAGTTTTCATGACATTGTAACGGAGCCATTGAACATGCGCAAGGTTTGCGCGAAGATGGTCCTAAAAGTGCTCACTGACGACCTGAAATTGCAGTGAGTGAAAGTGTGCCAAGAATGTTTGAACATGTGTGAAAGTGATCACAGGTGACGAGTCCTGGATCTTTGATATGAGGCAAATTTGTCTTGTTTTGAGACGACAGATGCATCGCAGAAGGAGCATATTTTGAAAGTTTTTAAAGAATTGTAACGATTAGTTCAATATATTTTTTTAAACCGACTATTACATTCCGGACAAACACTGTATGTGAGATAAATGTGTACAGCTTACGGCAGATGCATAAAATTATTTTGGAATGTTAGAAATTAACTTATTAAAAAGTAATTTTCCAAGGTTAATTTATGTAGTCGGTTGTTTCGGCAATCTCAACAACACCGAAAAAGGAAGTCATTGCATTTTTTTCAGTTTTTTTCTGAGGTTGGTTTGTTGTAACTTCAAACGAAAATTTAATTGACAACGTTCATTTTTGGAAATAGAAAAATGAAAATTTTCAGGTTAATTGCAAGTGCATTGTTTGATAGTTAAATTTTTACCTTTTTCTAAGGTTAATTGGATGGTTGAGTCGACATCAACAGCACTGCAATTCGAGAGATATTTTCTTCGTGTGTTTTGGTGGTATCCCATTTGTACCTTTATTATTGGTGTGTTTATTTATTACTCTTATATAAAGAATTAATGAACGAGTAGAGTTGAAATTTGGTTAACTGTCTGTTTGTCCGTCCGTCCATACTTGCAAGCTGTAGCTTGGGTAAAAATTAAAATATCTAATGAAATTTGAATATCCCGTTTTACTCTCATGTAACGGTAATTCAAAAAGCGCAGCCAGGTCCTTCTCCACCTGCTTCTTCCAACGGAGTGGAGGTCTCCCTCTTCCTCTTCTTCCCCCGGCGGGTACTGCGTCGAATACTTTCAGAGCTGGAGAGTTTCCGTCCATTCGGAAAACATTACCTAGCCAGCGTAGCCGCTGTCTATTAATTAGCTGAACTATGTCAATGTCGTCACATATCTCATACAGCTCATCGTTCCATCGAATGCGATATTCGATAATCTTTCACAGAACTCTTCTGTCGAAAACTCGCAATGTCGACTCATCAGTTGTTGACATCGTCCAAGCCTCTGCACCATATAGCAGGACGGGAGTTATGAGTGACTTATAGAGTTTGGTTTTTGTTTGTCGAGAGAGAAGAGTTATCCTGCAAGATAGATGAAATTATCTACAACTTCAAAGTTATGACTATCAGCAGCGACATGAGTGCCTAGTCGCGAGTGTGACGACTGTTTGTTTGATGGCAGGAGATATTTCGTCTTGCCTCGTTCACTGCCGGACCCATTTGCTTTGCGTCCTTGTCCAGCCTGCAGAAAGCAGAACTAACGGCGCGGGTGTTGAGACCGATGATATCAATATAATCGGCATACGCCAGCAGCTGTACACTCTTATAAAAGATTTTAACTGTTCGATTAAGTTCTGCAGTTCGACTATTTTCTTCAGAACCAGGTTGAAGAAGTCGCACGATAGRGASTCACCTTGTCTGAAACCTCGTTTAATATCGAACGGCTCGGAGAGGTCCTTCCCGATTCTGACGGAGATTTAGGTGTTGCTCAACGTCAGTTTAAGGTCCAATCAGTTTGTTGACGGTGGGCTTTAATCTTTCACAGAATACCCTATAAGAACCTTATATGTAATGTTGAGTAGGCTTATCCCACAGTAGTTGGCGCAGATTGTGGGGTCTCCTTTTTTGTGGATTGGGCATAGCACACTTAAATTCCAATCGTTGGGCATGCTCCGTCCGACCATATTTTACAAAGAAGCTGATGCATGCTCCGTATCAGTTCTTCGCCGCCGTGTTTGAATAGCTCGGCCGGCAATCCATCGGCCCCTCCGCTTTGTTGTTCTTCAGGCGGGGAATTGCTATTCGAACTCTTCATGGTTGGGCAATGGAACTTCTGCTCCATCGCCATCGTTTGGGGAATTGGGTTCGCCTGCGTTCGGTGTGCGTTCACTGCCATTCAGCAGGCGGGAGAAGTGTTCCCTCCATAATTTAAGTATGCTCTGGGCGGTGACTAGATCACCTTTGGGGGTTCTACAAGAGTATGCTCCGGTCTTGAAACCTTCTGTAAGCCGCCGCATTTTTTCGTAGGATTTTCGAGCATTACCCCTGTCGGCCAGCTTATCAAGCTCTTCGTACTCACGCATTTCGGCCTCTTTCTTTTTCTCTCTGCAAATGCGTCTCGCTTCCCTCTTCAACTCTTGGTATCTACCCCATCCCGCACGTGCTGCGGTCGACTCAACGTTGCGAGGGAGACAGCCTGTTTAATCTTCGCTGTGACACGGCACTCCTCGTCTTACCAGCTGTTCTTTTGCACTTTCCGAAAACGAATGGTTTCGGTTGCAGCTGTACGTAAGGAGTTTGAAATGCCGTCCCACAGTTCCCTTATACCGAGTTGTTGACGAGTGCTCTCAGAGAGCAGGAGTGCAAGCCGAGTAGGAAACTACACTACACTATAAAATTCCTTTTGAATTTTGGAAATGATTAATATAACGAGATTAAACTCTGCTCGAATAGTGCCTTTGAAGTTTATCGCCCCATGACCAAAAATTGTCAAAATCGGACTGAAGCTGTTCAAGCTCTTAGATACCAAACCCTAGTACCTATAGTAGACTTTCAGGCAAATATTATCTGTCAATATACTTAAATTATATACTTTGACAACTAATCATTTATTCGCAACGTTATTATAAATAAAAATATTTTTAAATCTTAGAAAATAAATTAACTCYCTTTGCGAGAGTTTAAAATATTCGGATACATCTGAGCTTAGTCTTTCTTTTCTTTAACCCAACTTTAAGTAAAGATTCTTGAATCCTATTATGTGAACCTATAGATGATAAAAAGGAAATATTTGAGTAAACATTAAGGGGAATGTTTATAAATTTCTTTGTTAAATTTATTATCTTATGTACAAATTCATTCAAAATGGTTTAATATGAACTTAATTCATTTCATCAACAGTACCAAAAAAGTTAGACGACCTGCAAATTCAAAAAATTGAAGTTGACTCTTTCTCCTCGCACAATCCCACAAAAACTGCTGCAGTTAAATTTCCGGTTGATATGCTAAATACCAATTTAGGATCAATAATATATATGGCTTTACTTGTATCGGAAAAGGTAAGCTTAAAATATTACAAATATATTATTATTATTCTTTACATGAATATGCATATACATTAGTATATTATATAAGAATGGATTGCAGGTGGCAATATGTATTGTTACTGAACGAGTAATGTGTAGTCCAGATGGCAACATTGTAGCCCATCGATTAATTAATCAAGTGTAAAGGTGGACACTCTCTTGTCTTCCTCATAAGCTTTAAAAATTCTTCCTCCAGGAGTTAAATTCTCCTGGTCATCCTGAAAATTCTCTCTTGTTCGCGTTCAGTGTCACGCTATGATCGGGTTCGATAAAGTCAGTTAAAGTCTGCATCCTCATTCCTTCGAGTACTTCTCGAACTATTGTTGTTTTTAGAGTGGAGGGATTTGAAGGATGGTTGGTTTGCCCATAATCTAACCACATTTGGTCTAGTTGTTCAATTAATTTTGCAGTTGTGTCTGGCATTATATTAATCTTTTTACTTTTTCTCCTTTGTAATAGCACTTTCTTTGACAATATTGTATTTTTCAATTTAAATTTCTTTTCTTTTAGTTTAAGAAATATAATACTAATTTTTAATACTTTTTTTCAATAAAATGGGAATATGGCAAACCTGGTTTTGCGAAGGAACATCGAATCAACAATTGTTTCTTGAACGAAATTCAAAGTAATTGTTAAATTCATCATAAATTAGTTAAATTCATTATTATGGATTATATTTCATTTTGAAATGTTGTATAAAACTTACCAATCATCAACAACATTCCTTAAAACGCAATGAAAATACTTATGTTACTTCACACATACATACATACATAATACGCACAATGTTTATTTTCTTTGTTTATTCTCTCTTGCTCTTCTATTGTAGATCATTCACAATGCGTAACTAGCTGTCAAAATTACCTGAGAAATAATAAATTTTTTTTCGTGAGCAATTACTTGAGAGGTGGATACCAACCTTAAGAACTAATGTTTACAATTAATTATACTTATCCTAGACGTATGTTTGCCGCTGCAACAGGTATGGAGCTTGCTGACGCTGCGCTTGCCACAGGTTGCCATTACATATGTCGCACTCTCAGCGATTTAGTGGTGTCATATTATATTACTTTGTATCATATGATATTAATGCACCATATGATACCTTTTGAATGTGTGGGGTGCTAACTTATATACATACATATATAGCCATTATTTCAAACAAAATCTCCGTTTTCACGGATAAAAAATGGCCGAACTTCACGTTTTGTCAAAAATTCAATGTGTCAACGGACAGACGCGACGTCACAACATTAGGGGGATTCTCTTGTTCTGCATTAACAAAAAAAGCTGTAACAAATATTTATAATTTAAATAGAAATTATAAAATCTATTTAAAATTTACCTTCCTCAACAATTTAATATCAAAATATGTATTTAAGTAAAATGACAGCCAGCACAGGGTTGCAATCACTATTTTACGAGAATCATTGTACGAGAATAAACATGAGTTTTGGTCTGACATATTTAACAGCCATTGTAAATAATTTTCTGCGTATGTTTGTTGTTGTGCCAGTGCACCAAGGGGAAATATCTGCAATTCGTGCACCGTGTAAGGGGTTTGCAAGAGCAAGAGACTACGCACGCGCATGTTATATTACTGACAAATGATACTATCTTGATTTGAAATTGATTTGTACTTACATACATATCTGTAAGATAGATGCCTATGAAAGTTTTAAATGATAAAAAGTGTGTGTTTGCATATTTATATTATTATTATATATTATGTTTTTAGGATATTACGATACATACTTATCTACACTAATAATATAAAGAGGAATGATTTGTACCTATTTTTGTATTTTGCCGATTTAAAAAATTCTTTCACCAATAAAATGCTACATTCTTCCAATTTGACATAGGCTACATTTCATTTTGAAAAAAATGAGGGATCCTTGGTGAAATTTGAACAATGTAACCGAAGGTGTAGAAAAATTAGTCTTAAAATGTCTTTCGTCGAATGCGCTGCCGAAACTATTAGCGATAGAACAAAATAATGTACAACAATATTGAAGAATATCATAATGTCAACAAAAAACTCCACGGTAGCATATGTCCAATTATTGCAGTTATGTCACTACAAAGCCTTTTTTCATTTTAAACATTAATGAAAATGCTAACCAAATTCAAATCATGCTATTTATGTACATATGTGGTTATATTAATTCTTATCCAAATAAATTATTTTATGGTTGAAATAGTTTTTATTTTAAAGAAATTAATATTTCAAATAAATTATATTTATTTCGACTATTAAAAAGTGGAGAAGAAAATTGATGACCTTCATGAAATATGCATATTCGCATAATATTTCGTTATCATTTCCATATTTGTACCAATAGAATTTCTATGACACATGCATATGTACATAYATTATTTCTTTGGYACATTTGTCTGTATGTTTACGAAAGCAAATGCGAGCCATATACATATGTACATAMATTCATATCAACAAGTGTCGCACGCTTCTTTCGCATCTCCGTTGTCAAGGTCAACCAATGGCTGAACACATTGAGCACGGCAGACTGCAAGCGACATTTGTCAAATATTAAAATACACACGTTCTTAGGGGCATAGTTATGGAGTTGTGCAGCTGCCTCAATACCTGTGCCCCCAAGAATGTGTGTATTCTAATATCTGTCGCGGTCATTGGTTCAGCAATTGTGTGATGATAGAAAATCCAAGCAGTGCCAAATAAAATAAACGAATGGCAGCCTATTGACCGCTTCCTTTGCCGCTGTAACAGCTTCGCCAACAAACTAGCGTAAATATGTATGCAGATGTATGAGCTTGCATACATATGGACGCAGATTTTTGTGAGTCACGGAAAAATCTTTTAGAATGGACAAATATTATAAATCGACAACTCCGTTGTTGCCACTTTTTTGACTTCTTTCTGTGAAGACGCATAGAAAGTTGTTCAATTATGAATGAAATCGTTTTTTGTTATAAAATTTACTACATTTGGGCTTCGCCAATTCGACTGCCAAAATGACGTTTGATGCTTCTGCAATTTGAGCAATTGTTGTTTTTGTAGAACAATGCTTCAAATTTTTGTTGGTGACATATTCACATGTGTAAGCATATGTATGTATRCAATTTAATTCCCGCGACGAGGGAATTTTTAAAAAATATATGTTTTACATCCGCGAACGCGTGGATAAAATAAGGACACGTGTGGTTCCTGTGGATTGCCAGAKGCAAATGAAATCTTTATTTCTGATTTAGTAATATATATACATTTTTGACTTATTTACTTAAACTTAAAGCTAAAGCTKAAGTGTAAGCATCAGCTAAATCCAGAAGAAAGAGTTAATTACAATAARTATTAGCTGTGACAGCAAATTCCAGCAGAACGTTAAGCGTTCTGTTTTCTTTACGATTGTTATAGCAGAAACAGTGAAAAACGTAGAATCGTGGGTCGTGTCAGCTGATTCGACCTATCGTACGCGTAATGTAAGTGCCCAGTGAAAAACGCTACTCCCTTCTCTCTTTAACGTCGGATGACGTGAGAATCTACAGCATTTTGGTTTTTGCCGTGGAAACGTGTTAGCTGATTGCCAATATGTATATACTGTAGCAATTATAAACTTTTATAATTCAGTCTGTTCAATATGTTTGAAATTTTCTCAAAATAACTTAAAATTGGAGTCGAATGCTATTATATACAAATACATAAACTATTTTTAATAGTTTGTTTTCAGTTTTGATATTTTATATTATAAACAATTGTAATTGAAAACATAGATGTGTACAAAACTATATACATATGCGTATTGAGCAATGGCAACATTGTTGAAATGTAAACAAGCTCCAACGTCAAATGAAAAACTTATTGGATTCAAAAATGAAAATACGTTTGTGAAAATATAAAGAAAATATGGGTGATGAAAAATTAATAGCTCTAGTAGAAGCTAGAGGTGAATTATACAACAAGAGCAGTCCATATTATAAGCTACAACCAGGAAAAGATGCTTCGTGGGCTGAAATCGGGAGGGAGTTGAACGCAAGTGGTAAGTTGCTTTGTTATTTACAACTGTTTATGTTTTTAATAATAATTAATTATATTTATAAAGGAGAAATGTGTCGCCGTAGATGGATGATACTTCGGGACCGATACGGGAGGGAAGTGCGGAAGGCTGACGCCCCCTCAGGCAGAGGGATGGAGTTCCACAGACAGTGGCATTTGATGGAGGCAATGTCGTTTATTAAGCCACATATTTTACCACGACCGTAAGTTTTAGTATATTAATTGAATATACATATTTGTATTTGTAATAAAARCTTAAATTTACAGGGTTATATTCTCACAAAATATTTGTGAAACCGCTGTCACTGATCAATCAGCTGAAGAAACACAACTGCAGCCACAAGGAGAAGAGCAGGAGGTGGAATCGCCATCGCCGTTATGGCCACCATTAACCCCAATCGCAATATCGCTGCCTTCGCCATCACCTCCTTTCCCCGTGACGCTAAGCCTACCATCCCCGACTCCTTCTTCCACATCAGTCTCACTTCCCTTACCATCATGCTCTACGCAGGTGGCTAACAAGAGAGGTCATCTGTGTCTACTAGCGAGGTTGACCGGAAAATGATTGAAGCCATCGAGCTTTTTAAGAATAAATCCTCATCAACACCAACAACCCAGCAAACCCAAYAACAAGAAACCGAAAACCCGGCTGTGCAGGCGTTCAGCACTTTAATGCAAGCAAGGGCAATGGAGAAAATGTTACAAGTTGCGTTTGAAGTTCAGAGGGAATAATATTAACAAAACATTTAATAATATTAATAATAGAGAGTTAATTAATAAAGAGTTATGAAGTATTTTTTTTAAATTATTATTTTAGCTTTATTTAAGTATTCGATAAATAATTAATTTGTAATGTATATAATTCCAAACATATGCTTTTGTTATACTCTCGCAACAAAGTTGCTAAAGAGAATATTATAGTTTTGTTCACATAACGGTTGTTTTTAA
>NW_017537095.1:168952-171832 GCF_001853355.1 Bactrocera latifrons | reverse complement strand
TTTTATCTGGTAACCACAAACGCCCCAGTTTTTATTGATTGGGCGAATTTTGTACCTTCTCTTTTGTTTTTTGTATTTAAAAGAGAACAATTCACACAAATTTAAAAACATTTCACTACTATGGTCCATTGCTGCTGACACAATTTTTAGAATTGTATGAAATGTCAAACAAATGAAATGTAAACAAAAGAGAACAGCTGATTTCTGCGATGTTGCAACGTGTTTCATTGTTCCTGCTATTATTCTTATGCCTTCTTGTGAGGGATATTGTTTTGATTATAATGGATTATTGGATTGAGAACGGAAAAAGCATATTGAATTCTTAAATAATCAAAAACGTTAATTAAGATTTTAAAGTGTAACTGCAACATTCAAAGATTCAATTTTATTTACAGTTATGGTAAGGTTTCTATGCGGAGGCTACCGTTAACTCCCCCCTTTTTAAAATGAATCGTTTCCGATTCACTATTATTTTGTGTTAATTTATATATTTTGTCCAATCGAGCAATATAAGTGATTTCTTGAAATTGCGTATTTTCGATTGGTTTGGGAATTTCGCGAGATTTTTWTAATTTTAGTAATTAGTAAGTTATGAAAAGTACTCCCAAGATTAAAATTATATACCAAAAAATGAATGGACTGTGATGTTCTTGTTCGGTTCTGCTAAAATATTTATATTATCTAATTTTAACAGTTTATTAGTTGTTTCAAAATATTCTAAAATTTCAAAATTATTCATATAGTTATTTTTAAAATAATCCCAAAATTTTATTTCAAATTTTTCATAAGTTTGATTATTTATGACAGCATAATTTTGAAATGTTATTAAATATGTTCTATTTAATGTTTGACTATCTACAATATGTTTTCCTGAAACTAATATCGCTCCTGGTTTAATTTCTTCAATTTGTAAGTTCTTTTCTCCTAATTTATTACATTTTCCTTGTTTTTTGTTTAAAATTTCTGACAAACATGTGCTTTTTTATTTAGTTTACAATAAGTTTATGAAATTTCTGTTTTACAATTTTGAATATTAAAAAAATTATTGTTACAGTATATTATGTTCTGGTCAATAATAAGTTTACTAACTAATTGAGCTATGGCTCTTACGTCATAGTACTTACATGTTAGGTCTATTTTATCGTATTTTATATAAATTATAGTTATGTCTCCATTTTGGGCTATTTTAAATTTAGAAATGTCCATTAAATCTGTTATAGTCATTATACCGTGTTGGTAATATTGAAAAATCTCAAGCGTTTTTGAGATGCGAAAAATAGTTAGGGATGCGCAATGCAATTTTAAAGAACACTCCAATTACCTGTCGCGAAAAAAGACTTATAAATTACTCCGGTAACGAAAAAGCGTGCGCTCGGTTTCGCGGTTCAATTCAAGAGAGCCTTTATTTAATTTCATTTAGTTGCTTAGCCTAAATCTTAAAACTGACGGCTTAATCTAGTGGTAATATAAGTATGTGTAACAAGAGGGGTAAGTAATTATCTTTCGTTAAATATTGTAATAGATGAATTAAGATAAGTAATAAATAAAGGTAATATAAATGTATTATTAAGGTAAGTATATTATTTTGTACAATTCAATATTTATAAATTCAATTTCATCATTCAGTATAATAATTTAGCATTTCATTTTCTTAAATTTAGTTTTAAATTTACAAAGATGTCGCTTGGCGCAACACCGGCCACCTTGACAGGATCAGGTTCCTTCAACATTCATTGGAAGTAAGCCTAATTTGCGTATGGGGCGCTTAATTGTGCCCGCCTTCGTTGTTACGTCTGCGACGCGCACCTTGCCGTCTTGCCCTTCGACGGTTGCGACGACTCGTCCTATTATCCACTGCTGCGGTGGTGTGTTGTCTTCGTGTACGAGGACGAGGTCGTTGAGCTGGAGATTGCGGGTGGGGTACAGCCACTTGTTGCGTTCCTGAAGGCCCGTCATGTAKGTTTTGGACCACTGTCGCCAAAACTGTTGCTTGAGAGAGCAGACAAGTTGCCATCTCTCGCAGCAACGAATTATGTCCACTGACACCTGCTCTGGAGGTAATGCTCGCAGGGAGCACCCTATCAGTAAATGCGCTGGGGTTAGTGCCTCGCCGTCATTGGGGTCCTGGCTCAACGGTGTTAGGGGCCGAGAGTTGAGGATGGCATCCACTTCTGCCAGTAGTGTTGACAGCGCGTTGCCGATTACGCAAACGATGTGATGTTTGGCGGACTTCACCGCTGCTTCCCATAACCCGCCGAAGTGCGGCGCCCTCTGTGGTATAAAGGTGAAGCTGAATCCTTCTTCTGCGGCGAATCCCTTCAGCTTCGTTGCCTGGGCCAGAAACGCCTCCTTCAGCTCTCGCAGCTTGCGATCGGCTCCGACGAAGTTGGTTGCGTTGTCGCTGAACATCTTCTGGGGCATTCCTCGGCGACCAATGAACCTTTTTAGGGCGAAAATAAATGAATTAGTTGACAGGTCTGAAACTAATTCCAGATGTACTGCTTTGGAAGTAAAGCAAACGAAAACTGCATTATAAGTTTTCACGGGTGGTCGACCGCGTATTCTCAAGGTTGTGTATATCGGACCACAAAAATCTACGCCACATATAAGAAAGGGCCGTAGTGCTCTAAGTCTTTCGACTGGCAAATTTCCCATTATTTGGTTTTGCAACTTTGGCTTGTAATGAAAACAATGTATACAGTTTCTCACGGTTCTACTGCAAGCTTCTCGGGCATTAATTAGCCATATGCGTTCTCGAAGAAGCGCAACCAACGCTTTAGCCCCAGCGTGGTGATTTCGAATATGCAGGAACCGTAAAAACGTTATAACGAATTGCGAACTTTTATTTAATAAAAGCGGAAATTTGGCATCGTATGGGAG
>NW_017537095.1:156359-168072 GCF_001853355.1 Bactrocera latifrons | reverse complement strand
ATCCAAAGCTCTTGCAATAAGATTTTTGCTTTGGTAACTAGTGGGGCTAGTAATCCAAGAGGATCAAAAAGGCGAGCGGAGACTGACAATATGTTCCGTTTAGTGGCTCGCAGATCAGTAAAGTTGGCATCCAAAACAAAACGAAACAAATCCTCTTCGGCAACCAATGGATTCCTAGTGTTTTAGTTGAATTTTTGTCATTGAAACTTAATGACTTTTCAGTGCAATATCAGTCGAAAAATTTAGGGTGGTTCGAAAACCACTTCGTTAACGTGAATCCTGCCGAGTTTAATATTTTAATTACTTCACTTCTTATAAGATCTAGAGACTCAAAATTTTCAGATCCTGTCAATAAGTCATCGACATAAAAGTCTCTTTTWATGGCCAATGAACCGAGTGGGTATTTAGTGCTATTAGCAWCGCTGAGCATTTGTAAACACCGTGTTGCGAGAAATGGTGCAGGCGCAGTGCCGTAAGTGACGGTGTTAAGTCGAAAAATTTTAATATACTCTGAGGGATGCTCAGCATTGGGTCACATGAGCCCAACGAAYAATRAGATCCCGAGTGAGCCACACTACTTCATTCCGCATCAATGAGTTTTAAGGCCCGAGAGCACAACAACCAAATTACGTGTTGTCTTTGTGACCGAGTAACTTACGGTCAGCTTTAAAAGGCATTCTTACTTGAAGCCGTCCTGAAGGCAATACTTGAGTTGTATTTACGAAAAAATGTTCACACTCTTGTTGCTCTTGTGTGAATTTGATGCCATTTGAATCTGAAGGTAATTCTTCAAGGGCCCAAAATTTTTAGATTACTGAATATATTGACGTAAAGTCTTTTTCAGCTTGGCATAATTTGCTATGTAATCTGGGAGGAGAACTTATGTTGCTGCCGTATTTGCCAGATACAATCCATCCTAAAAGGGTTTTCTGAAGTGTTGGCTGGTTAGGACCATTTTTAATTTGGCCAACAGCTAAATGGTCGAAAAATGTTTCAGCACCCAAAAGGATATCCACTTTTTTAGATTTGTGAAATTCTGTGTCCGCCAATTCAATATTGTGCGGAATTTTCCAGCCACTAACATTGATGTTATGGTCTGGATGATTTGCCGAAATGCATCGCATTACTCAGAATTCTGCCGAAAATTCATAATTATTTAACCGCGACTTGACAAACGCGCTTAGTTTTGACCCCACTTTTGTATTGGAATTGCCGACGCTTAATGTTTTGTGCTGACGTCGAATCCGCAACTTCTGTGCCAAGTCCTCCGTCATGAAGTTGACCTGGGAGCCTGAGTCCAGCAACGCTCTCGCAGGCAGGTAATCTCCACAGCTGGTCCCCACTAAAATTACTGCTGTTGCCAACATTACCCGATCCGGCATACTTGCTGTATGCATGGCATGTGTGGTTGATGGTTGCGGATGAGGTGCAGCGGGGAAGGAAACTGGATACTGGTGCAACAGCGAGTGATKKGATCSATTGCATATCMGGCAACGATCCGCTCTSCATTTGKAAACSGTATRTCCCTTACGCAAGCAATTTATGCATAAGGGTACCGATTTGACGAACTCGAATCTCTGTTGCACCGGAAGAGCCTTGAAAGTAGGGCAGGCAGTTAGATGTTGATCCTTTGATTTGCACTGTTGACAACTAGGCTGCCTTGTGTTTGCAGCAACTAGCGCCGATTTGGTCCTATCCATTTGTTGTTGCTTCCCATGATTCATACTGCCTGTTGGTATGGGCTTCGTCCTTAAGTGTGTTGCTCCTTCCGCTGATAACTGCTGGAATCTTCGATTTAGGGTGGCTTCACATTCCTTCCACAGTGGCAGCTTGTCATAATCCAGCGCTTCTTCCCATTTGGATCGGGTGGCAGGGTCAACCTTTGTCATTACAATGTGTATAATAATAGCGTTTGTTATCTGTTTGTCATCGCCCAGCGATAGCAATGAGTCATATACCGCTGACACTTCGTCAATCATTGATCGCAATGAAGGCGCGGATGGCTTTGGGATGGTTGGCAGCTCAAAAGGTTTAGATATTGTATTAAAAAATATCAAACATATATTATCATAAACTTTTTTTAGACTTGCCAACGCTTTCGGGTAATTTTCATCCGACATCTGAAACGCTTTTACTGTTCCCAAAGCCTCTCCAGATAGACAATTTACCAAATGCCTAAATTTTTCAATATCTGGGATATTTGGATCATTATGAACCAAGCTCTCGAACAAACTCATAAAATTTTTGAATTCTGAGTATTCTCCCTTGAATTTCGGCAAATTCATTTTAGGGAGCCGTGAGCTGTGAGAAGGAAGTTTCTGCAAGTGAAGTTTTATTTTTCGCTAAAATTAACTTAATTATGGATTTCGTTTCAACGATTATGTCCTCTAACTCCCCTCGGGCCATGTCGCCTTCATCAATTTCTTCAATCGCTGATTGGCACTTCTTTAATTTTTCACTATGTGAATTTAATATATCGAGACGACATTCCAATTCTATTGGATCTAAAGACATAGTCTTTTCGAGAAGGCCCGTTTTAGGCGCAAAATACTGCTTTTCGCAACCGTTCTTTGACGTCTTAACGATTTTAAGTCCGTCAACTCCTTACTTGGAGACAGGTTTGSGAGAGTTGGCTTTGGCTTGCTCATTTTGCCTTATGTAAGTTGGCAACAGATATATTGAGAATCGACAACGAAAACGAAAAAATATATATGTATATCGATTTCCAAAATATACGAAAGCCAAACCAATAAAGTATGAGAAATGACCAATAGCAGTAAAGGTTGGCAACAAATATATTTGGAATCGGTAACAAAAACGAGAAAAGATAATATCGATTCCCAAGTATACGAAAGCCAAATCAAAAAATGAGCAATAGCACAATAAGTAATTTAATCGGAAAATGTCCGAACGAAAATCGACAAAAATTGCGAAAAACCGACCGATAATTATAAAAACGGATCGAAAAAATTGCGAAAAATTTAATAAAAATGTACCACCTTTATTTCAATTAAAGGGCTACCGCAAAATCCCAGAATCCCTTATTCACTTTGAAATCGTATATGTGTATGTGTGTAACTGTATGTATTTATGATTTGATTTTCAGCAATCACACCGCACGTTTCGTTTTTGTTTTTACTTCTTTTTATTCTTTTAAAAATTTGGTAGCACACACTCTATATCACGTATGTATATAAATTTGTACGTATATTTTATTTATTGTAGTTAATTTTTTCCTCTTTTCTTTTATAATTTTTGTTGTTATATCACTTCACTCACTCGAATGTAGATATAGAATATGTATTTAACTATTTATTATTGTATTTTCTTTTCGAGTATATAAGGAACACTGCACTTTGAAAGGAACACCTTCACTTGTATGTAACTTTTTGTTTTTATGTTTGTATATCTTTTGCTTTTCAGCCCTTTTTTTAATGTGTTTAAATTTGTTCACCACTTCCACTTAGCCGAAAACCGAACACCGAAAACCGATTGGAAAGGAATTAAATACAGGTAATTGGTTTGAAATATTAATTAATGCACTTCTTTGACACTTTTTAAGTGTATTTTAGTTTTAATTTTTTAATTACGCACTTGTCCCTGCTCGGGCGCCATGAAAAGTCTCAAGCGTTTTTGAGATGCGAAAAATAGTTAGGGATGCGCAATGCAATTTTAAAGAACACTCCAATTACCTGTCGCGAAAAAAGACTTATAAATTACTCCGGTAACGAAAAAGCGTGCGTTCGGTTTCGCGATTCAATTCAAGAGAGCCTTAATTTAATTTCATTTAGTTGCTTAGCCTAAATCTTAAAACTAACGGCTTAATCTAGTGGTAATATAAGTATGTGTAACAAGAGGGGTAAGTAATTATCTTTCGTTAAATATTGTAATAGATGAATTAAGGTAAGTAATAAATGAAGGTCATATAAATGTATTATTAAGGTAAGTATATTATTTTGTACAATTCAATATTTATTCATTCAATTTCATCAGTTTAATAATTTAGCATTTCATTTTCTTAAATTTAGTTTTAAAATTACAAAGATGTCGCTTGGCGCAAGAAATATGTTATGTTTTTAGTTCATCAAAGTGTAAAATTGTTGAATTTAAAATTCAAATTTTACCAATCGTTATTGCATTTATTAAATTCTGCAGTTCACGTATAACACATTTATTTCATTTTCCTTTTATTTTCCTGTTTGTCGTATCTTTTTCTTCTTGATTGGCGTAGGCACCGCTTACGCGATTATATCCGAGTTAACAACAGCGCGCCAGTCGTTTCTTCTTTTCGCTACGTGGCGCCAATTACATATTCCAAGTGAAGCCAGGTCCTTCTCCACTTGGTTCTTTCAACGGAGTGGAGGTCTTCCTCTTCCTCTGGTTCCCCCGGTGGGTACTGCGTCGAATACTATCAGAGCTGGAGTGTTTTCGTCCATCCGGACAACGTGCCCTAGCCAGCGTAGCCGCCATTGTATAACCCTACAAGTAACAAAAGAATCAGCTGTTTTCCAAGAATTTTTCACAGCTAAGATCACCTGATAGAAATCAGCCTTTTTTAGGCACAGAGATGTAATTAAAAGAAATGTAGTAGATCAACTTTTTTGTGAA
Source organism: Bactrocera latifrons (assembly GCF_001853355.1). Classification (NCBI taxonomy): domain Eukaryota; kingdom Metazoa; phylum Arthropoda; class Insecta; order Diptera; family Tephritidae; genus Bactrocera; species Bactrocera latifrons. The sequence continues at coordinate 163,464 of NW_017537095.1, read as the reverse complement.
AAAGTATTTGTAACGGAAAACATTAATGAAAACTTTCAAGAATATTTCTGAAACAAAAGTTTGTTGGATATTTATTGCTCTTCCTAACCTCCTCTGAAGTTCCAATGTAGGCGCGCTACCGATCTTTTTTGGGTGTTCGGTTCCCCAGGGGGCCTAATTTCACCCTTTTTTATATATACAGTTTTAAATCAATCTATTGTACTTATTATAAAAAATATGACTACACAAAAATAAATATATCAAGTCAGGTACAATTCATGAATATTAATAACATTAAAAATATAACTGGAAACTATTTATATATACATACAATTCAGGAACAACAACAATAATATTCAAAACAATATACTAAGTAATAAATAATATTTACAAAATAATCTAAATAACCCACAGCGAAAAAAGTATTAAAATCCCTATCAAAGGAATAGTGGTGGAAAGAAGGATCCTATATCTGGTACACGAAAACACTTAAAAAACAAAAAATAGTTGATAATAAGCGTATAAACCTAATCGCTAAAATTTCCATTTCAAAATCACAGATCAAGGTAACTATGGAAATAAATATTTTTTTATAATATTGGAAACATTTAATAATATATTAATGCAATAATTAATATTTTGGACAAAACTGATTAAATTTAATATTTAGGAATTTAAATAATCGAAAAATATTTGAATATTTTATAAAAATATTGTTAAAGTTATAAATTTTAAAACCTAACACGGCAACACACTATAGCAGATTTGAGGCATTTGAACGTTTTAGTAGTAGAATATTTGNTATTTAGGGGCAACCCGTACCAAGTGCCTAATTTGTAGTAGATTTTTGCGTATGTGTAAGTGAAAAATGAAGGATTGGTTACTTGTAGATTTATACAATGACAAAAACGGAGAAAAAAAATTTTGACCAATTACAAAGAGTGACAGCAKTTGTCAATAGCAATTTGTTAATACAAAAATCGAATTGCCATGTCGGAAATTAATTTGAATACTATACTGCTTCATGTCATTATACTATATATTAACAAGTTCATGCTAATGTTAACAAACTTAATAAAATTTAAATTTAAATTTTCCAGGCCAAGTGGAAAAATAATGGGAAACCAATGATCACAATTAAATAATAACATACAGCATAGTTTAGTCAAAATATGAAGTTGTGACATCCGTTGTTACTGTGAAGGTATTATTAACAGATTGTTTGTTTTGAACTTTATTGTTGGACATAGCGATTATTATTTTAGTTAATTTTAGATTTATGGTAACTGTGGCAACACTGTCTGTCTTGCTGTCTGTGCCATTTGCCAAAGGAACCGACCGACCACCAAAAATATAGGAAACAAATGTAGACTCYCAGGCATTATATAACCCTACAAGTAACAAAAGAATCAGCTGTTTTCCAAGAATTTTTCACAGCTGAGATCACCTGATCGAAATCTGCCTCTTTTAGGCACAGAGATGTAATTAAAAGAAATATAGTAGATCAACTTTTTTGTGAAAAAGTATTTGTAACGAAAAATATTAATAAAAACTTTCAAGAATATTTTTGCAACAAAAGTTGATTGGATATTTATTGCTCTTCCTCACCACCTCTGAGGTTGCAATGTAGGCGCGCTACCGATCTTTTTTGGGTGTTTGGTTCCCCAGGAAGCCTATTTTCACCCTTTTTATTGTATATACAGTTTTAAACCAATCTACTTATTATAAACAATATGACTACACAAAAATAAATAACATTGGCAATATACTTCGAAACTATCAACTGGAAAATATTTAAACCAATAATATAAATAAATATAAAAAATTCAGGTACAATTCCATTGTATGTATACATTAACAATACAAGTCTTAACGATCGGCTTGTGTTAATTTTAACAAAAATAAAAATTAATATAAAAATTCAAGTACAATTCAGGAACAACAACAATAATATTCAAAACAATCTACTAAGCAATAAATAATATTTAGAAAATATTCTAAATCACCCACAGCGAAATACTTACTAAAAACCCTCTCAAAGGAGTAGTGGTGGAAAGAAGGTTTCTACACGAAAACACTTAAAAAAAAATATACTGATGATAAGCGTACAAGCCTAATCGCTAAAATTCAGATCAAGGTAACTATGGAAATGCGGCCTTCGACAAATAAACTTTTTGACAAATACAAAGTAATTCAAACTGACAGACATATATACATATAAATTCCGACTCATATAGACAGACAAACGTAGATGTAACACACAAGAACTTTACGTTTTTGAAATCACTTTGTTTTACTTTTTTATTAAMAGCGTTTACTAGGAAATATGTTCTAATTCTAATGAATAGACATTTTATAATATCAGAATTACAATTTTCACAACAATAGTACGGTTTTACGTTAACCACTTTTTCAAATAATATTTGGRAAAACCCGATCCTATGGCAAGTAGAATCAAAATGTTGTGTATAAATATCTTCGATTTTTGATAGAAAATCTATAAATTCAATTTGGCAATTACTATATTGTTTATTTTGAAGTGAAGAAAAAATCATCTTCAGTAATACCACCAACAAATATGTTGTTTAAAATATTTATAGTACAAATAACCGCAAAAATACATAAAAGCATTTTTATGTAGAAAGCTGCTTTCATCTACGTCCACATTTACCTCGATTTGTATATTTTGAAATGAGGTAGAACTGTTAGGTCTTGGTAAACTTTGAAAAGTTTGTCAAGAGGTATTTTGAATCAAAGCGTCGTTGCAGGCGTTTTTGAGGGATCTATTAGAAAATGACAGTTCGCAGTTTCCTTTATCTACACAACGAATATATACTATGCCCCAGGCTTGTCTGAAAAGATATGAGAAACGCTGCGGAGTTATTCTAACATCAAAATACACAGTTTTTACACAAATATTATATAAATATTTTTTTTTATAAAATTGGAAACATATAATAATATATTTTGGACAAAACTGATTAAATTTAATATTTGGGAATTTAAATAATCGAAATAAAATATTGTTAAAGTTATAAATTTTAAAACCTAACGGCAACACACTATAGCAGATTTGAGGCATTTGAACGTTTTAGTAGTAGAATATTTGGGGCAACCCGAAGCAAATGCCTAATTTGTTGTAGAATGTATAGGGACAACCCGTACCAAGTGCCTAATTTGTAGTAGATTTTTGCGTATGTGTTAGTGAAAAATGATGGATTGGTTATTTGTAGGTTTATACAATGGTAGCCGCTGTCTTTTAATTCGCTGAACTATGTCAATGTCGTCGTATATCTCGTACAGCTCATCGTCCATATTCGCCGTGGCCAACGCGCAAAGGACCATAAATCTTTCGCAGAACTTTTCTCTCGAAAACTCGCAATGTCGACTCATCAGTTGTTGACATCGTCCAAGCCTCTGCACCATATAGCAGGACGGGAATTATGAGTGACTTACAGAGTTTGGTTTTTGTTTGTCGAGAGAGGACTTTACTTCTCAATTGCCTACTCAGTCCGAAGTAGCACCTGTTGGCAAGTGTTATAATGCGTTGTATGACTGTCAACAGCGACGTGAGTGCCAAGTCGCGAGTGCGACGAGTTTTTGTTTGATGACAGGAGATATTTCGTCTTGCCCTCGTTCACTGCCAGACCCATTTGCGTTGCTTTCTTGTCCAGTCTGGAGAAAGCAGAACTAACGGCGCGGGTGTTGAGGCCAATGATATCAATATCATCGGCATACGCCAGCTGCTGTACACTCTTATAGAAGATGGTACCTTCTCTATTTAGTTCTGCAGCTCGAACTATTTTCTCCAGCGGCAGGTTGAGGAAATCCCACGATAGGGAGTGGCTTTGTCTGAAACTTCGTTTGGGAACGAGCGGCTCGGAGAGGTCCTTCCCGATCCTGATGGAGCTTTTGGTGTTACTCAACGTGAGTTTACACAGCCGTATTAGTTTTGCGGAGATACCAAATTCAGACATCGCGGCATAAAGGCAGCTCTTTTTCGTGCTGTCGAAAGCAGCTTTGAAATCGACGAAGAGGTAATGTGTGTCGATTCTCCTTTCACGGATCTTTTCCAAGATTTGGCGCATGGTGAATATTTAGTCGGTTGTTGATTTTCCAGGTCTAAAGCCACACTGATAAGGTAGAATCAGTTTGCTGACGATGGGCTTTAATCTTTCACAATACGCTCGATAGAACCTTATCGCGATGTTAAGGAGGCTTAGCCCACGATAGTTGGCGCAGATTGTGGGGTCTCCCTTTTTGTGGATTGGACAGAGCACACTTAAATTTCAATCGTTGATTATGCTTTCGTCCGACCATATTTTGCAAAGATATCCTTATAAGTTCTTTGCGCCGATTGCTATTCGAACTTGTTCATGGTCGGGCAATGGAACGTCTGCTCCATCGTCATCGATTGGGGAATCGGGTTCGCCTTCTCCTGGGGTTGGGCGTTCACTGCCATTTAGCAGGCGGGAGAAGTGTTCCCTCCGTAATTTAAGTATGCTCTGGACGTCGGTGACTAGATCACCTTTAGGGGTTCTACAAGAGTATGCTCTGGTCTTGAAACCTTGTGTAAGCCGCGGCATTTTTTCGTAGAATTTTCGAGCATTACCCCTGTCAGCCAGCTTATCAAGCCTTTCGTACTCATGCATTTCGGCCCCTTTCTTTCTAGAAAGCCTGTTTTCTCTCCGGTGCGATACGGCACTCCTCGTTGTAACAGCTGGTCTTTTGCATTTTCCGAAAAAAAATGGTTTCGGTTGCAGCGGTACGTAAGGAGTTTGAAATGCCGTCCCACAGTACCCTTATACCGAGTTGTTGACGAGAGCTCTGAGAGAGAGCAGGAGTGCAAGCCGAGTCTGTTGTGATTGCAGCTTCTCGACGTCGAACCTTCCTTGTGTTTATTGGCGTGCGTTTTTTGCTGCACTTGGCTGCAACAAAATAGTGGTCCGAGTCGATGTTAGGACCTCGGAGCAAACGCACATCTAAAACACTGGAGACGTGTCTTCGTATATCACAACATGATCGATCTGGTTGGTAGTTTTTCGATCCGAAGACGGCCGGGTAGCTTGATGTATGTTCTTATGCTGGACTCTAGTACTACCGATAACCACATTTCGGGTACCGACGAAGTCGATCAGCCTCAACCCGTTTGGGGATGTTCGTCGTGGACTTATCAATTAAATTAAATTATTAAGCACAACGACGGCACCTCTAAAGTATCCATAAAGCAAATAAACAGCTGTTAGCTTATGGAAAAAATATAAATTTATTTAGCTATTCAAGCAAGCGTGAAGGAATAATTTACGACCTATAGAGCAGTAAGATCAAATTTAGTGTCGTGAAAAAAAATGTACATCGCATAAAGCAAAGATCCAAACTTCAACAGCGTAATCCTAAACAACGTGATATTGAAAAAAAGAAAGACCAAAAACAGTACCGTGAAGGAAAAATATACATACTATAGAACAAAAAGATTAAAACCTTAAAATCGTTCATTCGGGAACTCTAAACCGCGTGGTAGTGAAAGAACGAGGAAGTGGAAAAGTGAAAGGTAACGTTTAATATCATGAAAAATGTTTTTCGTATAAAACAAAAAGATGAAAACTTTAATATCGTAAAATAAACATTCGGTTACTCAAAACAGCACGCAGTCAAAGAACGTGAAAGTGAAAGGGTGAAAGATATACTGTACAGAAAAAATAAGTTTGGCATTTTTATTAAAAAAAAAAAAAATAACAAAATGAAAAGGGAAAACAGAGAATTGGGGATTCAAAATATCAAGCTCATCCAAACGATTGATGGCGACCGTAATTACTTGCCACTGCATATTCAAGGTATGGATTCCCTCATGCCACAGTCACTCGTAATATCTTAAGAATCTAAACCATTCTATCTATATTGTGTTATAAAAATACTGAAAGGCGTTGCATTAGAGGCCGACGTTAAAGCAGTTACTCATTGACAAGTTTGGGGAACACACTCCAGTTGCAACGTTAACTCTAGAAATAAGTGATATCAGATTTAACAATAATGTAAAATTACTATGTGAAGAAATGAATACACAAGTTTGTAGAGTAAGAGATGTTATCAAATCAAAAAATGAAAGCAGTACCACTTAGATATTTTTGTGATTTAGATTAAATGAGTTTGAAAACACTACAGAAAGAATTGTCAAATAATTTAGCTGCGTTAATAAATGCAAATCTTGCTACTGACCTTAGGTCAGCAATCAAAATATTAAAAAACATGGTGTTTATGAAGATAATAAAAAATTATCTAAACGGAAAACAATTCAAATTACTAACCTAAATTCAAAATTGCCTAATTATGCGAAATATAATAATAATAAAGTTAGAATATTTTGCAACTCATTCGAATCATTTTCCATGTTATCCTAATCAAAATGATTATCTAAGAAATTGTCTATATTCTAATCGAAATGTCGATCCTAAAAATAAGCAATTTTTCAATCAATACAATGAATATAGCAATCGCCAATCATTTACAAAACAATAATTTCCCAGAAATTGAACATACCCAATTCTGCAAACATTTATACCAATAAAAAGATTCATTGCTCAAATCAGTATCAAATAAGACATTACACTTATCCTGAACCAATGGAACTAGATGCAAAAACTTTTTCCACTCAACAGCCTCGGAAGACTCCACAAAATTTTATTTAAATTAAATAAAGAATATTGTAAGATTTTAGTTGACACAGGCTATTACAATTTTTCGTTTATAACTTATCTAATTGTTACTTGGTTATAAACATACATACTTAAGCTATTAAAGCTAAAGTCGACCTAGAAAATAATTAGACAGATTTGAATGGGATTCGTTATAATATTTTCAATAATAAATCAAATCGTAAAAATTCTAATAACAATCAAGAATTAAATATGAATGAAAACCATAATATTAGATACAGTAAATCAAGACTTGAGCATCTAATATCGGAGTACTTAAATAAATTAGAAAAATGTTAGCTATGTTTGAAAACATATTTTATAAAGAAGGGGATAAACTTCTTCTTCTTGATTGGCGTAGTCACCGCTTACGCGATTATAGCCGAGTTAACAACAGCGCGCCAGTCGTTTCTTCTTTTCGCTACGTGGCGCCA
>NW_017537095.1:146411-153294 GCF_001853355.1 Bactrocera latifrons | reverse complement strand
CATATGTAAAAGAATCGTTTCTGGCCACTCCCACGTGAATGGCGATCAGAAAACTTTCCTCACTTGCGTGAACTTCTTATAAAGTTAAACTTACCTTTACTTATAAAATAAAACATAGAATCAAAACTGTTGACAAAGATGTATCTATCAATCTATGTAAAATCATATAGAATCCTGAAATTCGTAAATTGGATGTAAACAAGTAAATCAAAGAAATGCTCGAAAATAAGATAATTTCTCACAGTAATTTACCATATTCAGCACCAATTTGAGTGTTACAAAAAAAGTCAGATGCTTCAGGTAAAGAGAAATGGACAATTGTTGTTGATTTTGGTAAACTTAAATCGATGACAGGTATCTCAAACATGGATGAAGTTCTCAAAAAGCTATTTTTCAACAATAGATTTAGCGCAAGGCTTCCATCAGATAGAAATGGATCCAGCAGATATTAACAAAATAGCATTTTGTACTCAAAGTGAATATTTTGAATTTTTAGAAATGTCATTTGGGCTCAAAAATGCACCAGCTCCTTTCCAAAGGTTGACTAATAAAGTTTTGAATGGATTAATAGGAAAGGATTGCATAGTTTCTTTGGGCGACATTATAACATTCAGTACGTCACTACATTATGGCACATATATGTAGAGTCTGTACACAGAGTTTTCTTAGATTAAGCGAAGCAAATATAAAATTTTAGATGGATAAAAGCGAGTTTTTCAAAAGAGAAACCGAATATGATGACCCAGATATATCATAACGTCAGAAGGTATTAAACCCGATCCTGAAATAAATCAATTTCTTGGTTTAGCGGGGTTTTTAGACATTTTTCAGAAATAACAAAACCCCTGACTAACTGTCTTAAAAAAAGCAATACAATAGATAACTCACTCAGATGAGAAATTCTTGGAATCTATAGACCCTATAAAAATTTTAATTACAAACGATCCGATTCTAGCATACCTAAATTATGAAAAGATATTTACACTGTCGACTGATGCGTCAAATGTAGCATTAGGGGCAGTATAAAATCAATAAGGACGTCCCATTTGTTTTGCTACTCGCACAGTGAATGAACATGAATTGCACTACTCAACTACTGAGAAAGAACTTTTAGCCATGGTCTGGGCAACAAAGTATTTTAGACCTTATTTATATGGCAGGAAATTAAGAATATACAGTGACCATAGACTATTATAATGACTTGGTAACTTAAGGGAACTAAATTCAAAATTACAAGGATGGAAAATTCGGCTTAATATATTTGACGTTGATATAAAGTACATATCAGGTAAAGAAAATCGTGCGGCAGACGCCCTTTCTCGTATTAAAATCGGATAATACCTTTTTAGTGAAGAATCTGAGTCTAATATAGACACTATTCATTCCGCCGATGAAGATTCTGGAATTTTGTATTAAGTAAAAGAACGACCGTTAAATGTGTTCAAAAATCAAATTAAGTTCATTAGATATTTTAAAGAGTCAATCACAGTATCATACGTTTTTTTTTTTTTTGTTCAAATAACCTAATCATTATAACATACAAAGATCAAACTTTAGAATATATCAAAAAAAAATTAAAAAGTATTTACCAAAAGTAATACAAATATTTATGCCAAATGATAACGATTTCATAGAACTCAAAATGTGTATAAAACATTAATAACAATACGATTTATCGGTGTACAAAAGAGTTGGAAAATATTACAGATTTTAAAAGCTTTAAAAGTAAAGTAATTTAAATCCATTTGACTTCATCAAGGTATAGAGAAAGTTGCAAAATGTTTTAAATTATATTACTATTACCCGAATTATCTTAAGGTAATCACTAAAATAATAAGCGAAGTTGAACTGTGTAATCATTGTAAAAACTATCAAAATACCATGCAAAATCACACCACCTGTTTACAAAACTACAGTAAAATACGTTATAGATTGTGGGAAATGGAATAATGACAGTTATTTAACATGTATCGATTTATACTCTAAGTTTGCTCTGATTAGTGATGAGCGATATTTCAGCACCGGTGAATTTATCACTGTGATTGGAAAATCGCTAATAGTCACTGCTACTGCTAGCCCAAAATATCAGTGATTGGCGATTTTTCTTCATGCCAATATTTCACAGTGAATGAAATTTACAATTGGCACTAGCTTATGAACAATAATTGCATGAGGTAATTTTTTTTGGTGTTAGAAGTAGAAATTGTGATTTTGAATAGTTCTTTATTCACTGTGAATATATGTGGTGATTGTTTGTGGTTAGACGCAGACATTTTGATTTTTAATACTTTTTCACTGTGAAAATATATGTGTATTGCGTTTTATTTAATTCCGTTGAACGATTGCGTAAAATAAATATTTTTAATTCGAATTTTTTTAAATTTATTAAATATTGTGAAAATGTCTTTTAAAATAAATAAAAAACGAAGTGAAATGTGGCAATTTTTCGAAGCAATAAGTGAAACTCATGCAAAATGCAAAATTTTTAAAAAAGATAAATCGTATAAAACGTCGAATACGAATTGCAGGCGAGAACTACTTAAAATATCTATATTATTAAGAAAAGTAGCGATCACAATAGCTCATCACTAGCTCTGATAGAAAAAGTTAGAAACTAAGAAAGCATTGTTAAAAGTTTTTAATTGTATAATCCTCCAAAAATCTTAAAATTTTACCAATTAGGTGTGTTTTATTATTAAGCTATTAGCTTATTTTGTATGGAAGACTTAGCCAACATAATTATGTTGGCTTGTTATAGGCTATTATAACTTGTATATTAAACTACAGGCATTGCCAGATTACCGCTATTTCCCCTGACATTCACAATAGCTATGAATAAGAAGTAGTTGGCAATAACGATAAAGTTCATTTTGACAGAAATGTAAACAAACCAAAATTACAAAATTTTGTGTTTTGTTTAAGTTAAAATTAATACAAATATGAACATTTGTTATCTATTTTTTTTTTTTKTTTTTGTAAAAGTATCGTCATATCAACAAAACAAATAATTTAATATTCTGTTTGCAAATTGAAGAATTCAAACTAATTTTTTCTTCAAATCGGACATTTTGAAACAAATTGAATATCAGATGACAGAAATCGGACGGTGCCAAATCAGGGGTTTACGGGAAGTAATTAATGGTTAAAATGTGATTTTTGTTCAAATAATCGGTCACAAGCGTCAATGGAATGTTGGATCTGAGCAATTATTGATCGACAGTCACACACCTTTCGTAAGCCCAAATGTTCGGTCAAAATGCGATAAATCGTTGTTTTGGAGATGTTCACTTCCATTTCCATGAATTTCAATGATGATTTCGGCTGATTTTTGATGAATTCACGCACAGTTTTGATGGAATTTCCGGTGATCACGGATTTTTATTGGCCCAGCGTTATTTATGTTCTTACGACCACTTTAAAATCTTGAAACCACTCGTGCACTCTGCTATGAGATAAACAATCATCGCCTTCATCAATTGAAACGTTTCGGTGAAAGTTTTACCAATTTTAAAACAAAATTAAATGTTAGCTCTTTGCTCGAAGCTCATTTTCGCACCGGTAATACAAACATACTGACACTTAAAACGCAATAACTTCACTTCCAATCAATAAAGATAGCAGATTCTAACGCACCACCACCAGCAACGATATATAGATGGCACCACTAGGAGGCGCTAGATTTAAAAAGTCCTGTATACTTTCAAACGCTCCTTGAATAATGTTAGAATATTATTTAAGCATTCTAACTTTTGTCAAAGAAAAAATTGCAATGAAGACATTTCCATATTTTCGGTTTGTAAGGAGAGCCATATTCCAATTTTGTATTGGAGACTTTAATTCAGCATTAAGCGTTCCCGCGCAGAGGTGCCCCTAAAGCAGGCTCCTCCCTTAAGTCAGAAAAAGAAAATTTAATTAATTGACTTAAAATTAAAAGGCTTAATATAATTCCAGACATGTCTGAAGAACTGATTGAACAAATCAAATAAGGTTATATTGTGGGCAATCCACCCATCCTTCAAACCCTTCCAAACATCCCTTAAATCGTCCCACCCGTAACCCCGCTCTAAAAACGACAATAGTTCGAGAAGTACTCGAATGAATACGCAGACTATAACTGACTTTACCTAACCCGACCACTGCGTTACATTGAACGCAAATAATATACCCGAATTAGAGAATATTCGATACGACCAGGAGAATTTAACTCTTGGAGGAAAAGCGTCGACAGAATTACTAAAGCTTAGAGGGAGTCAAGAATACCCTTAAGTATTTCGCGATACTCCATTCGATCAGGCAGTTAAACCACATTGGAATCGTACAATACCTTCTACCAAAAAAAAAAAAAAACCGGGCATATAGGGACAAAAGCCCTTGACACATTCATTGGAGGACTAAATGGCGATTTACCTCGTCTTCTCAGCATGAGAAAACAGACAACCTTGTCACAAGCACTAGATTTATGTCAAAAATTTGACAACATGACGTAAAGAATTATTCAACCACCACCACAACCTCCCCGAAATAATACCTTTAATAATTTTAATAACAATATAGCTTTTTACCACGAACTAACATATCCGAAATCCGGGACTCACGTCACTACGCCACTTTGGCGAGAAGTCAAAAAAAGAAAGTGCGGAGGTTGCGGTTTTAGAAAAATGAATAGTTGCGGTCGAACGTCTTGCTTCCCGGACGAAACGATAGAGACTGATCCTGTTCGGAGCTATCCCTTTTGATAGTTTGGGTGATGAACAGTAGATTATTTCGAGTCGTCTCGTTGACGATAGTGTGGTTGTTGTGTTTTAAAAATTAGCGGTGTTAGGTACTGTGTTTGATGCGTGTGTGCTGTGAACTGTTGTGTGATGATTTGTTCTGACGTGACATGATGCGATGTGACGTGAGGTGATGCTATGTGGGATGTTGCAGAATGCTTATACATAGCTCATATGTCATTGAATAAAGGCAAAAAGGAGATATTTTACCAGCTAATATTCCCACTCTCCCAGACGAAATTTCGACCAACATGCATTCGGTCGTCAACCAAAACGGTATCCCCAACATATTTAAAGAGTATGCTAAATGTGTAGAGTTCTTATTATTTATTCGAACTAGCGGGTTTTTAATGCAAATATATGAAACATGTGTAGGAATTGTACCTATGCTCAGGTTAACTTCTTTTGTTTAAATTAAATTCGAGTACTGCGATTTCGTTTGTTTTACAATTTAAAATGTACAAATTTGATTTAATAATGAATATGATTATTACAAAAAACGAAACGATTAACAATTAATTTTGAAAAAAGATATTTTCATTACAATTTAAGTCGTCACAAGCTTCAGATAGTTTTTATAAAAAGGAGAAAGGTTTAGCAGTTGATATGGACCTAAATATTTTGGTTATAATTTGAGACCACCACCAAACTGCGTACTCTTCACGGTGACTAAATCGTTTATTGTTTCGTCTCTTTTTTTCTTGGATTGTGACCTTACTTCTTCTTCGATGAGTTGTTTGATATTTAAGTCGTCAGCTGTACGCAACGCCCGTTAATAATTCGAAAGGTGTTATGTCAATATATCTGCTGTATGTGGAATTTATTACTTGTTGGACTCTGCCTGTCTGTCTGTCCTTTTTTTTAATTATATGACCCAAAAATTCTACTCGCTTTTTTAAAAATTTACATTCTTTCTAATTAGTTACAAGTCCATAGTCTTTACACGGGTACAATTATGTCGACTATGTAAAGGAGTACTATTCCTTTACCAATCAAATCACGGAAAATTGCATTTATATGTCTTTGGAAAACACCGGGAGAGTTCGGCAAGGTAAATGGAACGAATGACGTGTATTTGCGGCTAGATCCAGACACAGATACATGGAAAAATCCATTTTTTAAGTCAATTGTGCTAAATATTTTTGCATTTTGCAATCGGTCTAGCTGGTCACCAATCAAAGGTAATTAATTGTCTATAATCTACACATTATCTTGGACTGCCGTCTCTTTTTTTTTACTGAAACCACCATACTACTAAAATCAGAATTTTCAATCACGCCGTCTTTGATCCACTGATCTATTTGATCATCAACAATACTCCGTTGTGTTAATGGCAGTGTACGTGTGCTAAACGATGTTGGAGTTTCATCACTTAAAATAATATTCATTTGCACATTTGTTGATTTGCACTTATTCGGCTTATATTCGCATACCATATTAAGCTCTTTCTCTCTCGCTTCCACACTATTTGTTTCATCGATATCAAATTTGTCTACTACTGAGTCCACTTGCATCATATTAAAAAAGTGTCCTACATACGTTGTCACAAGGGATTTTTCGAATAGAAAGTCCATCACGATTTATTTGTATATCTGCTTGCAAATAAAAAGCTTCGCCGATCACTACGTCAATGTCCATTAATTTTGATTGTACCACCAAAAAATTTAAACAAAAGTCTTGATTTTCAATACTTATATTAATACTAAGTTCTCCAATTGGTTTAATATTACTACACATAAATACTTCTTTTTTCATAATGCTGCTATCGGCACACAAACGAGTATTACATTTTTATTATTAATACGCTTTTATTAGCTTCACTTGTATGTATGTATGGATGTATGTATATATGTATGTTTGTAACTTTTTTTAAGTGGTACTGAAACGTAGAATATTTGAGCGACACTGTAGGCGACAGTAAGATTAAGCAGCTCACCAAAAATATGCAACATCTATATAAAACTAGTTTTGGCGACATTTGAGTAGCATATGTACATATATGTATACTGAAATATACACATGAATATCCTTAAAGAAAGTATACTTTATATAGATATACTTATGTGTATATGTAAGTACAACCGCGCACCAGAAGAAATAATATCAAATAA
>NW_017537095.1:144335-145335 GCF_001853355.1 Bactrocera latifrons | reverse complement strand
TGCAGCAAATGCGTCAGCATGCAGCGGAAAGCCGAGCCTCAGAACCACAGCAAGGCAGAGAGGCTCGTCTGCAGCAAATGCGTCAGCATGCAGCGGAAAGCCGAGCCTCAGAACCAGAGCAAGGCAGAGGGGCTCGCTTGCAGAAAATGCGTCAGCGTGCAGCAGAAAGCCGAGCCTCAGCACCAGAGGAAGTCAGAAAGGATCGTTTGCAGAAAATGCGTCAGCATGCAGTGGAAAGCCGAGCCTCAGAACCAGAGAAAGCCAGAGAGGCTCGTTTGAAACAAATGCGTCAGCATGCAGCGGAAAGCCGAGCCTCAGAACCAGAGCAAGACAGAGAGGCTCGTTTGCAGCAAATGCGTAAGCATGCARCGGAAATCCGAGCCTCAGAACCAGAGCAAGCCAGAGAGGCTGGTTTGCAGCAAATGCGTCAGCATGCAGCGGAAAGCCGAGCCTTAGAACCAGAGCAAGGCAGAGGGGCTCGCTTGAAGCAAGTGCGTCAGCATGCAACAGAAAGCCGAGCCTCAAAACCAGAGGAAGTCAGAAAGGATCGTTTGCAGCAAATGCGTCAGCGTGCAGCAGGAAGCCGAGCCTCAGAACCAGAGGAAGTCAGAAAGRATCGTTTGCAGAAAATGCATCAGCATGCAGCGGAAAGCCGAGCCTCAGAACCAGAGAAAGCCAGAGAGGCGCGTTTGCACCAAATGCGCCAGCATGCATTGGAAAGCCGAGCCTCAGAATCAGAAGAAGCCAGAGAGGCTCGTTTGATGCAAATGCAGAAACAAAACGAAGAGGTCCGAAGGTTACGTAAGGYCAGTATAACGAGCTTTAGGCAGGCAATTAACTCGTTTTGCGATACGATATGTGAAGTTTGTACTAAACGATGCTATAAACATCAAATTTTTAAGTGGATTGTAGATGCTATAGCAAACACATATTTGCCTDATGAATTAAAGCAAAAAAATGTTTGGTTGTTTGCAATCGTTGCAAAACCCATTTGAATTCA
>NW_017537095.1:132877-143273 GCF_001853355.1 Bactrocera latifrons | reverse complement strand
ATAAATATAGTTTAAAAAAACTAAAAAACACGCTTTTAAAGCATATCAAACTAAAAAGTGAAAAATAATTCTTTGTATAAACTAACAATAATAATGAAGGAMAAATTCTTGGATTATTGTGAGAAAAGCGTGGAGTGCTTTGTGACATACTTTTCATATATCAAGCATTCCACGCTATTTTCACAATAAGCCAAGAATTTTCCCTTCGTTATTATTGTTAGTTTATACAAAGAATTATTTTTCACTTTTTAGTTTGATATGCTTTAAAATCGTGTTTTTTAGTTTTTTTAAGCTATATTTATTTTCATTTTCAACTTCTGGGCAATCTTTTGAAATATGCCGAGATTTAATTTACTTTCAAATGATTTCACTCCAATACTTTCTCTGTTATTTTTTCGAATCGCTTTATACACTTTTAGTTTTTCTGAAAATTGTTTTAGGGCTAATGCACCATATAACACTGTTTTATTTAAATTCAAGTCACTTAAATCATCGATTACGTTTTGTATTAATGCATTGTTTTCAACGTTACCACGCATTGCTAATTGAGACATTTGCGTTTTTTCTGTTTCTTCCCCTATTTTGTACACTGTAGGTTTATCGTCGTTTCTGCCCGTCATATTTCTTGCAACACGTTCGCTCTCAGTATTTCTCCTTTGTTCTTGCCGTTGTTGACATTTAAATGTGATGCTACTTACATCAGCATCGTCAAAACTTCACATGTCGTTGTGATTATCATCGTCATCTTCGTCGTCACATTCGATATCGTCGCTCTCTGCTGCTGCTCATATCAACGTAGCGCTTTACAAATTTCGAAATACATATGCGCAGTGCCAAATTATTAACATTGCATGTCAAATCTAATACGTTACAGATTGATAGCAAATCGGCAGCTTTCAAACTGTTTTCGATGTTGATCAATTTCTGTGTATAGCGCTCACCGTTTTCATCGAATTCAAAGCCAGTAAATTCCCTTAAATGTTTTCGGGTTAGTCTATCTCCTTCTGTTTCGAAAATGAATTTTTGTAGAGCCGTTATACATTTTTTCGGCTTGCTCTCAGCTTATGACGAACAAATTCGAAATTCTGCAAACACGCCATGGCTGTACACATTTATTGCATCACTTTTTCACAAAAATTTTGAAGGAATTGTACTCACGCACTTACAGGTCAACTTCTTTTTGCTTAAATTAAATTCGAGTACTGCGATTTCATATTGTTTTACAATTAAAAAAAAAAAAGAAACCATTATCAATTGATTTTGAAAAAAGATGTTTTGATTATAATTTAAGTCATCACAAGCTTCACATAGTTTTTATGAAAAAGTAAAAAGCTTTAGCAGTTAATTTTGAAAAAATGTACTCCGATTATAGATCAATTCGTCATATGCGGCTATGTGTTCTATCATCAAGTCGTCATTTAGCATTGACATTTTCTGGTTCGGAGTCTGTTGTACGAAACTTCTTGCGAAAAAGGGTGACCGTGTTGCTCAAACCCTACACATATATCTTGTATGCGTGTGAATGTCACTAAACTCCTCTTAAATGACTAGACCGATTTTGGTGAAAATTTTTGTGTGTGTTCAAGGCGATTCGACGATGGTTTAGATTAACAATTTGGTCCAACTTGTTAGCTAAATACTAGCGCAAGTACGGCTCCGTCTAACTTATTGACTTATTGATAACAGGGCACCGTTATTTTCGTGCGAGCTACCTCGCTAGCCAGAAGGAGCCAGTGCAAGCTAGTTTGTCGGCTGTGATCATTTTTAGTACTGTCCGTAAAAACGTTGAGTTTGCTGTAAGAGAATTGTTGGGATTAAAAGTAACTTAAGAGAGAAACGGTATGATGATTGCTGATGTAGAAAAATGTTTTAGCTTCAATGCAGCGTTAGCCTCAAAGCAAATAAGTTCTTTTCGAGCTGCCCTATAATGAAAATCGGCTCTGTGTAGAACGATTCTTATATTTTCAGGATTACATGGCTTACCAATTACTGTTTTTCTTTCTTTTTTGTGAAGTCTGAAGCATAGGTGTTTTTTTTTTAATTTTTCTTAATATCCGCTCTTATCGGCTTATTCGAAATAATATATGAGTCCAATCACCTTCAATGTGGAAGGAATATTAAAAAAAAAAAATTTTCCTGTTCTTACAAAACGGAATGCTGACCTCAATAACGGTAATAGTTCGCATGAAATAGCTGTTACGCCAATTTCTTCTTCTTCTTTACTTGCGTAGTCACCGCTCACGCGATTATAGCCGAGTTAGAAACAGCGCGGCAATCGTTTCTTCTTTTCACAACGTGGCTCCAATTGGAGATTCCAGGCGAAGCCAGGTCCTCCTCCACCTGGTCCTTCCAACGGAGTGGAGGTCTCCCTCTTCCTCTTCCTCCCCAGCGGGTACAGCGTCGAATACTTTCAAAGCTGGAGTGTTTTCATCCATTCGGACAACATTACCTAGCCAGCGTA
Source organism: Bactrocera latifrons (assembly GCF_001853355.1). NCBI lineage: Eukaryota > Metazoa > Arthropoda > Insecta > Diptera > Tephritidae > Bactrocera > Bactrocera latifrons. Next base: position 140,812 of record NW_017537095.1, on the reverse strand, counting down.
GTTGCTGTCTTTTAATTAGATGAACTATGTCAATGTCGTCACATATCTCATACAGCTCATCGTTCCATCGAATGCGATATTCGATAATCTTTCACAGAACTTTTCTCTCGAAAACTCGCAATGTCGACTCATCAGCTGTTGACATCGTCCAAGCCTCTGCACCATATAACAGCACGGGAATTATGAGTGACTTATAGAGTTTGGTTTTTGTTTGTCAAGAGAGAACTTTGCTCCTCAACTGACTACTCCGTCCGAAGTAGCACCTGTTTGCAAGAGTTATCCTGCGTTGGATATCCAGGCAGACATTGTTTGAGGTGTTTACGCTGATTCCAAGATAGATGAAATTATCGACGACTTCAAAGTTATGACTGTCAACAGTAACGTGAGTGCCAAGTCGCGAGTGCGACGAATGTTTGCTTCCTTATCCAATCTGGGGAAAGCGGAAGTAACGCCGCGGGTGTTGATGATATCAATATCATCGGCATACGCAAGCAACTGTACACTCTTATAGAAGATGGTACCTTCTCTATTTAGTTCTGCAGCTCGAATTATTTTCTCCAGAAGCAGGTTGAAGAAATCGCACGATAGGAAATCACCTTGTCTGAAACCTCGTTTGGTATCGACCGGCTCGGAGAGGTCCTTCCCGATCCTTACGGAGCTTTTGGTGTTACTCAACGTCAGTTTACACAGCCGTATTAGTTTTGCGGGAATACCAAATTCAGACATCGCGGTATAAAGGCAGCTCCTTTTCGTGCTGTCGAAATCAGCTTTGAAATCAACGAAAAGGTGGCGTATGTGTATATTCTCCTTTCACGGGTCTTTTCCAAGATTTGGCACATTTTGAATATCTGGTCGGTTGTTGATTTGAAGGATCTAAAGCCACACTGATAAGCTCCAATCAGTTTGTCGACGGTGGGCTTTAATCTTTCACACAATACGTTCGATAGAACCTTATATGTAATGTTGAGGAGGCTAATCCCACGGTAGTTGGCGCAGATTGTGTGGTCTCCTTTTTTGTGGATTGGGCATAGCACACTTAAATTCCAATCGTTGTTCGTGCTTCCGTCCGACTATATTTTACAAAGAAGTATCAATTCTTCGCCGTCGTGTTTGAATAGCTATTCTTCAGGCGGGTAATTGCTATTCGAAATTATTCATGGTCGTTCAGTGAAACTTCTGTTTCATCGTCATCGATTGGGGAATCGGGTTCGCCATCTCCTGGCGTTGTGCGTTCACTGCCATTTAGCAGGCGGAGAAGTGTTCCCTCCATAATTTAAGTATGCTCTGGGCATCGGTGACTAGATCTCCTTTGGGGGTTCTACAAGARTAGGCTCCGGTCTTGAAACCTTCTGTACGCCGCCGCATTTTTTCGTAGAATTGTCGAGCATTACCCCTGTCGGCCAGCTTATCAAACTCTTCGTACTCACGCATTTCAGCCTCTTTCTTTTTCTGTCTGCAAATGTGACTCGCTTCCCTCTTCAACTCTCGGTATCTACCCCATCCCGCACGTGTTGCGGTCTACGCAACGTTGCGAGGGAGGCAGTCTGTTTCCTCTTCGCTTCGACACGGCACTCCTCGTCGTACCAGCTGTTCTTTTGCACTTTCCGAAAACGAATGATTTCGATTGCAGCTGTAAGTAAGGAGTTTGAAATGCCGTCTCAGACGGAGTTGTTGACGAGTGCTCTCAGAGTGCAGGAGTGCAAGCCGAGTAGGAAACTACACTACACTATAAAATTCCTTTTGAATTTTGGAAATGATTAATATAACGAGATTAAACTTTGCTCGAATAGTGTCTTTGAAGTTTATCACTCTATGACCACAAATTGTCCAAATCGGACCGAAACTGTTCAAACTCTTAGATACCAGCACCTATAGTTAACTTAAACTCGAACGGTAAATCAGATGGAATTGTTTGAGTCCGGAGAATAGATACGTTTACCTTAAAATTTTCTGGTCAAAATGGTTGCTTCAATAACTTTTCCCGTTAACCTTTTTACAGTTAATTTTGTACCATTACAAAGTTGTGGTTGCCTTATAAATTTTATTCCGAAGCAGCTGATTCAATTTTATTAAAGAGTAAAAAAGCTGCAACAAAGTGCAAAATCAAAAATTGTCAGTCATTTAATTGAAAATTACGTGGAGCAGATAAAATTTGTTACTGGTAAGTACTTAAAATTGATGTACAGAGGAGCATGGAGCTAACTTTCAAATTATTTCAAGACATATTCAGTGAAAATGAAGTTTTGGGAGAGGATACCAGTGACGAGGTGTATGATGATTTTCTCATTACACTAAACTGTCATAGAGCTGTAGAAAATATTGCTCCAAAGTCAGTTCTGTGGTGCGATGATGATTTAACCACAATGGATGCCAATCAGTTCCATTAAATGCTGCGTGTAGGCCGAACTCAATTTACTCACTTATTAACCCTCATATCAAGTGAAAAAGTTTTTAAAAAATGGGTTGGCAAGCAATTCCCAATTGATATACAGCTAGCTGTCGTTCTATATAAATTGGGCTCTTCTGGAGAAAGTGCATCGTTACGAAAAATTGCATCAACTTTTGGGATTGGTGACGGAGGAACGTCAACAAATATTACTCGCACAGTATTCAAGGCATTTTTAAAACAACTCCATTTATATATATATTGGCCAGATAATACTGAGCGCTCTTTAATAGTACGAGAAACGTTCAACGAACTACCATTTTATGTAGGTTACTTGGATGGCACTGAAATAAAACTCGCCGAATCCCCAATAAAGAATCATGAAGAGTTCTTTTCCAGAAATCATATATATGCAATTAAAGCTCAAATGGTTTGCGACTACAAGGTCAAAAATCGCGATGTTGTCGTTGGCTACAGTGGCTCTACTTACGATGCAAAAATATTTAAAAACTGTTCATTAAACAAATTTCAGCCAAGATTATTTTCAGAACAGGAGTGGATTGCTGGAGACTCTGCTTACCCCCTCAGTAACATTATTATAATGCCTTATAGAAGCAACTCTCAACAATTTGAACTACCTAAAAGAAAAAAATCCAACAAGCAGCATAGCAAATACCGTGTAAGAATTGAACACTGCTTCGGCTTATTAAAAGAGCGATTTTGCAGAGCTCAGGATTCGAATTCGTATATGTAATATAATTAAATTAAAAATTCATTTTTAATTTTTATAAACATATCAAATGTTGTATGACTTCATGTCTGTCTTCATACTGTCTACTGGCAAGTGGACTTACTGGCCTTCCGACACAAGAAAACTACCCGACCTGATCGACTTCTTCATCACTCGAAAAATATCTAAGAAGTTCATGAAAATGGATTGGACTTAAATTCGGACCACTCGCCAATATATCTAATCTTAAATGGCCATCTACAAGAAATCGGCATACCACCTTATCTCTCTAATAGACATACGGACTGGGAGTATTTCAAAGTTATACTCGACAAAAATCTTGATTCTAAAGTAAATATAACTACTAAAGATATATTAGAAGATGAACTTCATGCATTTACGAAAACTATTCAAGAATCGGCTTGGGAAAGTACTCCTGTTCCTAAACAAAGAAACTTTTACACTAAATATCCTTCCGATATTTTAGAACTCATAAAGAAAAAGAGAAAACTACGTAAAAAATGGTAAATCACGCGATTTCCTCAGTATAAAACAGAACTAAACAATTTAACTAAGATTCACCAACATAAAGTTATTTACGAATCACAATATTTCTAATTATATTGAGAAATGAACGCCAAACAAACATACGGATTATTCCTTTTGGAAAGCTGTTAAAAACGCTAGGAAACCAATATTGTCGAATGCACCCTAGATTTTCTACTAGTTTTCCCGGCACTCACCTTGTAATAAAATCGGAAAACGGAGCACGGAGCACGGAGCACGTATCGAAAACGAAAAAGAGGCTGGTGCCTTGTCCGTCGGTGACTTCTCGGGAATTATTATGGGGTGGCATTAATTGTAAGTTAGGTTCGAATTAGCAAGCCGACCATTGGCACAAAGCAGACCTTTTGTGCCCAGAAATGGGTTTAGAACTGAGAGTGAGCTCTTTTTGTCAATCGGCTTCGATTCTCTTAGTAGTGATATATCGCGGCTGAAGTAGCGCGCTTGTGTATATGCGATTAGWGCGACCTTTGCTTTTTGTAACTCTAGGTGCGTCACTGTGTTGCATGGGCAATTATGTGATCCCTTGACTTTACTTTTGAGCTATTCTATAAATTTGAACATATAAGCAAATACTCTGAGAGCTCTTGGAAACGATGAAAATCATTCAAGGATGTCGGTATCATCCAATAATGTGTGAAAGGTGGCGATTTTTTGCCCTTCCGGGGCGATGGGGGATTGTGGCCAATCATCGGGGGCCATTCCACCAGAGGGTGGTAGTGGCAAGGTGCAGTGGCTTGCACCCTCTTGTACCTAGATCGGCAGGATTGTCAGCACTGGCTACGTGATTCCATGTAGCTGATCCCACTAGGTCAAGTATTTGAGACGTTCGGTTAGAAATATACGTCTTCCATACATGTTTTGGTTTTTTCCAACCAGGCTAGTACAATGTCTGAATCGGACCACATATATAGGTTGCATTTTGTCATGTTTAAATGCATTTGCACCATGGCTACTAATTTTGAAAGCAGTAATGCGCCACATAACTCAAGTCGTGGAAGACTTATAGTTTTTAAAGGTGCCACCTTTGCTTTTGCTACTAATAAGTGGCTTGTGGTCGTGGTATCACTTTGCGTGCGCACAWAGATAGTAGCGCAGTATGCCTTTTCAGAGGCGTCACAGAAGCTATGTAATTCGACTTTGTGTTCGGGGGAGTAGTTCACTCATCGCGGAATTTGTATCTGAGAAATATCATTCAGATTTTTTGCGAACTGGGACCATTTTTCTAAGCGAAGAGGTTTCACTTGCTCGTCCCAGTCGGTTCCGTTTAGCCTTAATTCTTGTATTAAGATTTTAGCTTGAATCRTAATTGGCGAAAGCTATCCTGCGGGGTCGAAAAGTTTTGCCACCGAGGATAAAATCTGTCTTTTTGTGATAGCTGATAATGCGGATATGGACTCTGTCGTGTATGAGAACTATTCGGATATCGTATTCCATTGGATGCCTAGTGTTTTTGTTGTACTTTTCCTCTCGAATATAAGGAAATTAGTGTCCAACAAATTTTCGTTTGGAATACTTTTGAGTATATTTGGGTGACTCGCTTTAATCTTTTTTAATGGAAACCCTGCGGATTTGAGTTTTCAACACTTCAGTTGCCAGAGGAAATTTTGACTTTGTGTTGTCTGACAATTCGTGGAGTGTTCGAATGGCTAGATATGGTGGTTGACGCCAAATGTAACTGTTTTTAGTTTGAAGTCGCGTAAAGGACTGGTGGGGGATCTTCGGAACATAATACGTTGAAAGTCTTGGTCGTCTTTATGTACGACTATTTGATGATACATTTCTTCAACGTCCCAATTGAATACATATTTGAATATACGCTAGTTTAATATCAAAAGCGTTAAATCTGGTTGGAGTGTGGGTCCCGTAAATAAGATATCATTTAGGGAATTCCCTGAACTGGTGGTTTTCGAGGCATTAAAAACCACTCTTACTTTTGTTGTTTTTTTGTCTGGCTTTATTACTGCATGATGCGGCAGATAGAAGGAGTAGTATTCGCCGTTTACGATTTTCTCCCCTGGGTTTACTTCCTCCATATAATTTAAATGGAGGTATTCTTCTAACATACCATCATGTTCAGATTTGAGTTCACCTTTTTAAGTAGGTTTCTTTCCATACTTAAAAACTGCTGAATTGCAGAGGTGCGAGAGTAACCTAGGCCGAGTGTATTAGGAAATTGTTGTTTAAGTGGTAGTCGTACGACGTACCGACCATTTCCCGATCTAGTACTTGTGGCTTTTTAAAAGTCCTCACAATACTGATCTTCCGGGGTTGTGACTGATATGGGGGGGAGTTCTTCTAATTCCCAAAATTTTCTCAATTGTGAATTGAGGTACTCGTTTGAGACTTCCTCAACTTGAGTTGTCAATGTTGTAACTGGTTCCGCAACTAGTAGAAAATGGTATTTGCGCCAGAAGTGTATTTGTGATTTTCCCAATACCTTCGAGTGGTATCTGTGGTATGAGATCGCTGCCTAATAGAAGATCTATTTGAGCGGGGGTGTTGCAGTTTGGGTCTGCCAGCTTTAGGTGTGAAACCTTTTGTCAATGCTTGCTATTTATGTGATAGCTGGTAGCATATTGCGGTAAGACAATAGCTTCTGCTTGTATGCGCTTATCCACTTTGGGGGAAAAGAGGGTAATGGGGCAGAGTTTATAAATGAGCGTTGTGATCCTTGGTCTATTAAGGCTCTGAGTTTAAACAGTTCTCCGCGGTGTTCGATGGAGACAACTGCTGTAGGTAATAGTACCCTACTATGATTTTCGCTATGTAGCGTTTGGGTTTTTACCGCCTTTTCAGAATTTGTTGTCGCAACTAAACCTGTTGCTCTTTTTACGTTTGCGCTGTTTGGGGTGAGCTGGAAAAATTAGCTACACGTAACATTGAATGATGTCTTTGTGGCAGCTCTACTCTCGTTTGTGAAGTAGGTGCAAGTGCTCTTAATAGCTTTATTTGATCATAAATCGTTGCCTTTGTGTCTTCGAACTGGTCTAGGCAGTGTTCATACTTGGTGTAAGCCGAGGATTTAAAGTTTTCTGGTAGATYTGAATCATCAGATTCTACGATTGCGTCATATGCAGCTTGGAGACGCGTCCAAAAATTGTCTAAATTGTCTTTTTTGATTTCTAATACCGATTCAGAATTGTCTTGAATCAGCGAGGATGAGAATCGAGTGCAGTATCGTGTCAAACTATCAATCTCAGCAATGAATTTTGTATATGAAATCTCTTTAAGCATTTTTTGCTTTGTAGCACCTTGCTTTGAGCGTGTAGTTTCAGCAAGTGTACATGGGCTTTTTTCATCTGCAATCATTTTTAGAACTTTGAGTGACAGACATGATTTGTAGTCCTTTGAGTCTGAGCTCATTTAAAAAAATATATAGAATGTCAAAACGTCTTAGCGAATTAGACTTGTAAATGTTTAAAAAAGTTTCGTATATAAGATGTTAATAGAAGACTCTTTTATATGTAAGAGTTTCAAAATAAAATCAATAAAACTAAAGGCTTTTAATAAGCTGAGATTTCAAAATATTTTCGTTTATATATGTTAGTATATATATTAGACGAGAACTCTTAAGTAAGTACGTATTTGATGGTGTATGTATAATCGCGAACCCTTTTACGTAAATAAGAGTTTTCCAAATCACGTAAAATATTACACTTATATAGAATATTACTTAAATTTAATTTAATTATTTATTGCTGACCGGAAATATTTTATATGTTTATTTTTCTGTGTATATTTGTTTTATATATATTTTATGTCCAAATGTCCTATAGGGTATACCTATAGGTGGATCTATAATTTATTATGTTCTAATGAGCGCTCGTTTTAGAGATCACTGCACTTTGTACATATGCATGTATGTACATATGTATTACGCTTTGGTTTTTTACATAATCCTGCTTGTTTTTGTTAACCAAAACCCAGGGGGTATCGCGGAACATATGCCAATGCGGACTTTGAAGCAGTGAGCGTATCTACATATGTGGCAATACACTTGTGTACAAATATTTAAGTATGTTATAAAAAAATTTTTATGTTATATTTAAGTTGCACCCGATATGGACATACGGTATATTTTTCAGCGGATTTTATATATTTGTATTTTTAATACATTTTTTTGTTTGTAATTCTTATAGGGTATACCTATAAGTGAATCTTTTGTGATTGATCTTTAATCTTTAATCCGCGAAACCTAACCTACTCCCACCACCAGACTCTCCCACGGAACCACCTGATTAGGTATTACTTC
>NW_017537095.1:129661-132432 GCF_001853355.1 Bactrocera latifrons | reverse complement strand
TCTGGTAATTTGTAGATTCGTTGGTATTCGTCACCCTGGATGTCAATGGGCATCAAACTGGATTTCACTTCAGCAGAATCACTTGAAATTATTCGGAAAGCAATGATAACTCTTAGTGCCGACAGCCTGTGCACTGTGTTTATTTGTCTGGCATATGCTTTGATGCCTAACGCCTGGATCCATATTGGAGCCGCATATAACATTACCGATCTCATTAAGATTGCGAGTAAAAAACGCCGGTTGGAACGCACGCAACCTTTATTTGCCATCATTCTTGATAAGCCATTCAGGATTTTATTCGCTTTACCTGCAGTGTAYTCTGGGTGATCCTTAAATTTGAGAGGCTAATCGGGTGTCGTTGTCGCTATGTATATATACATATATATGTGAATATACGTATTCACAGTACTTCTGCCGTGAGATCAAGAGAGAGCGCCAGCATTTTTATCGTCTACTTATGTTCACGGCTTTTACATATTTTATATATGTATATATGTAAAACATATGCGTATGTAACATTGTATGTACGTGTATATACATATGTATATAAATGCAAGTTGAAACAGAATATACATATGTATGTTTGTATTTTGTTCTTTATCTTTTCTCTTTCTTTTGTTTTTATTTTTCGCTTTAGAACGTAGTTTTGTGATAAATCTGCCTTAGCTTACGTATGTTTAAGCAATCCTGGTTACTGCTTTAAGAAGCAGAAAGGGTATTGCGGGAAAATAGTACAACTAGTTACTTGAATTTTTTTTTATGTGTATATATACACAAATGAGACACCGCAAGAAAAGGCAGCAATAATATTTTAGTAATGTGATTTGTGCGTTTTTGTTTTTTTTTTTGTTTTTTGAATATCGGTTATTTTCCGCTTTCTCCGTTAAGGTGTTGGAAATTAAGGAAATAATTATTTGTTTTTGCGTTTTGTTATCCGTGTATCTGGTACCCGTTTTTTTGGACTGTTAAAACGGGTTTTAAAAAATGAAAACGATACACTTACTTTGACTCGCTTCAAGGGATCTTTTTTTGTGTGCTTATTTATGGGGTAGCGGTGTAGCTACTTTTTCTTTTTGGGGTCAGTGGCCTCCTTTATTCGAGCCCTTTTGTTCGTGACGCTTCTCTCCTCCATGTTGTTTTTTTTTTGTTGGTTTGTGCAATTGTCCCACGTTGGTGTATGCAGGTCTCTGCGCTGTCCAGCTGTGTTGTGTTGCTTCCGTTTTAAAGTGTTGTTTTTGTTTTATATAGTTTTAGTTTCGCTCCCGTTCTATTTTTCTTTTAATATTGGCGTCACTGCACTTGTCGTATATATGTATATGCTAATAATAATTCCCTAATCATACACTCCATTCTGTTCACTCATTTTTTTATACTGTCGCAACAAAGTTGCTAAAGTGAGTATTATAGTTTTGTTCACATAACGGTTGTTTGTAAGTCCTAAAACTAAAAGAGTCAGATATAGGGTTATATATACCAAAATGATCAGGCAGAGAACGTAAAGTATAGAGAAGGTGCAAATTGAATTCTGTATGATGTTCGATTTGGCGGCTAACAGAGCCGATAGAATTTGGGTAAGGAATTCGCCGTCCTCGCTGCTATTTAGCAGAATTGAGCACGTGCGTGGCAGAAATATAGGTAAAATGGCTGAGAATAAATAAAGTGAGTAGCTTTGTAGAAAAATATACAAAATATACAAAGTCACACAGATAATGTAAAATATTGAATTATATTAACCATTGTCACATATGCATAATTATTTCGTATCAAATGAACCATTTTTTTTTTTGAAAAATGGTAAAAATTTTAATCTTTTTTACAAAATCGGGAAAAATTAGATAAAAATAATTTTAATTTTGCTTTTTGATTTTTAAATAAATTAATATTTTAAATAAATTGTACTTATTTCGACTATTACAAAGTGAAGGTGCGCCAAATGAACTTTATTTCTTTAAAGAAAATTGATGACCTTCATAAAATATGCATATTCGCATTATTTCGTTATCATTTCCATGTTTGTAGCAATAGAATTTCTATGGCATACATATGTATACATATATTATTTCTTTGGCACATTTGTCTGTATGTTTAMGAAAGCAAATGYGAGCCACATACATATGTACATACATTCATAATAACAAGTGYCGCACGCATCTTTCGCATCTCCGTTGTCACGGTCAMCCAATKGCCGAAGCTCTCGTATTGTCAAAGAGTCATCACAACGTTGTGTTGTTGGTAGAAATTCCGAGCTGTGCCGAAAGAAACTAGCAAACGATCGCCGATTGTTACCGCTTCCCTTGCCGCAGTAACAGCTTCGCCCACAMACTAGCGTAAATATGTATACATATGTATGAGCTTGCATACATATCGACTCTGATTTTTGCGAGCCACGGAAAAATATTTTAGAATTGACAAATATTGTAAATCGACAACAACTATGTTGCCACTTTTCTGACTTCTTTCTGTGAAGAAGCACCAGAAAGATGTTCAACTTATGATTTTTAGCCTTTGCCATCGTCGCGAAAGACGCTTGTTGGCAAAGGCATGCTCGGGGTGATGTTTCGGCGTCTGTTTTTATGAATGAAGCGAGGTCGCTTGTGGAATATGCGCCTGCATTTATGAATGAAATCGTTTTTGTTGTAAAATTTACTACATTTGGGCTTCTCCAATTCGGCTGCCATATTGACTTTTGTTGTTTCTGCTATTTAGACAATTGTTGTTTTTGTAGAACAACGCTTAAATTTTTTGTTGGTGACATATTCACATGTGTACGC
>NW_017537095.1:104546-128543 GCF_001853355.1 Bactrocera latifrons | reverse complement strand
ATTTCTTGGCTCCATAAGAAGGTTAAGTTCGAAGATGGGCAAAATCGACCCTCTGCCACGCCCACAAAATGTCGGAAACCGAAAACTTATAAAGTGGTATAACTAAACCATAAATAAAGATATTAAAATGAAATTTGGCGCAAAGGATCGCATTAGGGAGGGGCATATTTGGACATAATTTTTTTGGAAAAGTGGGTGTGGCCCCGCCCCCTACTAATTTTTTTGTACATATCTCGAAAACTACTATAGCTACGTCAACCAAACTGTATAGAGTCGTTTATTTTAGGCATTTCCATATACAGTTCATAAATGGAAGAAATCGGATAATAACCACGCCCACCTCCCATACAAAGGTTATGTTGAAAATCACTAAAAGTGCGTTAACCGACTAAAAAAAGTCAGAAACACTAAATTTTACGGAAGAAATGTCAGGAGGAAGCTGCATTCAGCCTTTTTTTAAAAATTGAAAATGGGCGTGGCGTCGCCCACTTATTGACCAAAAACCATATCTCAGGAAGTACTCAACCGATTTCAATGAAATTCGGTACATAATATTTCTTTAACACCCTGATGACATGCACCGAATATGGGTGAAATCAGTTCACAACCACGCCTAAAATCTCGATTATCACTTTATCATGCGAGAGCATAAAATGTTCGGTGACACCCGAACTTAGCCCTTCCTTACTTGTTTTTTTTTCGCTGCAACACTTTATGTATGCTTTATTTGTCGTTGCTTCTGGGCAGTAGACACTTCACTTGATTTTGTATTTCTTGCAGGATTTGATTTTATTTAATGCTTATTATTTTATTTTTTTATTCCACTGTTTTTATTAACCACTGGTGCCGTCCGGTACGGCTCGAAGGACTATAGATTTTCTACTAGTTTTCCCGGCACTCACCGTGTAATAAAATCGGAAAATGGAGCACGGAGCACGTCTGCGGTGTATTGTATCGAAAACGAAAAAGAGGCTGGTGCCGTGTCCGTCGGTCCCTTTTGTTCCTTTTTGTATGGTGTTCTTATGTGTGTTGATGGCTCATGTAAAGTATCTGAAATCATCATGGTACAAAAACCTGGCAAAAGCGCACATGAAGCCTCGTCATATCGTCCAATTTCACTGTTGCCTATTTTGTCCAAACTACTTGAAGCTGTAATCATAAGAAAACTTCAGAACATAATTGAAGAAAAGGAACCTATACCCATTCATCAATTTAGATTTAGATCTCAACAATCAAGTTCATCGAATAACCAAAATAGTTGAAAATGCAATGGAAAAAAAGCATAATTTCAATAAATCGCAGGCGTACATCGCACAGAATACAATCTTCCCTAAATCAAATTATAGAATGGACACGGAAATGGTACATTACTTTAAACGAGTCGAAGTCTATCCATATAAACTTCACTAACAAAAGTTCTACGTACATCCCCTTACATATTGGAAATGAAGTAATCCCGTATTCCACCTCGGTGAAATATCTTGGGATGATGTTGGATGCAAAGTTGAATTGGAATGAGCCTACACACAAAAAAAAGTGTCAGAACTAAAACTAAAATACCACAAAATAAACTGGTTGATCGGCAAGAAATCTCCCTTAACAACATCAAATAAACTCCTAGTCTACAATCAAACTTTGAAACCTATTTGGACATATAGAATTCAACTACATCGAAGCGGTTCAAAGATTTCAAAACAAAGTACTGCGAAAAATGGTAAATGCCCCGTGGTACATACGCAATTCGGATCTGCATCGTGATCTTCATTTAAAAATGGTTCGGGAAGTCATTCGCGAAACAGGATCGAAACATGCGAAAAGGTTACAAAATCAGGTAAACAGTGAAGCCCGAGAACTAGGAGAGACTAGAAATAGCATGCGCAGACTGAAAAGAACAACATTTCAAGAGCTATATATAAGAAAATAAGAAATATTTTTATATTTAGTTGTTACACTTAGTTTTAAAAAAGAAAAGCTTTTTATTACTGCTTTTATTGATTACTTCATAAATTGAGAAAAATATTGCTTGTTAGTTTAAATTTATCACTATTTGCAATTTCAATGAAATGTAAAAAAGTCATTTATTGCGTTTCAGTAAAAAAATAAAAAAAAAACTTCAAGATATCACATTTAGATACATTTGTTCATTCTAAAAATTATTATGTTTAACAATAGCACATAAAATTCATTCGTATTACATTAACCTTCTTAAAAATTATTATACAAAACATATAAAATTGTTATATATTATATTTGTACTTTAGTTCAATCATTGCCAGTCTTTCTCTTATTTAACTTTTCTTTTTCAATTTCTATTCGTTGCTCAAAAAACTGTTCCCTTTTCTTTTTTATATCTTTAAGTTCACTAAAAATATTCTTTGGAGCACGTTTTTTCACTTCTTCGAGGAACGATGGTGTTAACTGTAAGTGTTAAGTTAAGTGAACCCGATGGTTCCGCAGATGATTGTGTTGATTCGGCTGCAATTTTCACTACCTCTAAAAGGTCTGCAAAATCGCTGCTGTATTATGACACTTCATGGTTTTACGTCTGTACAACACAATTGGCTTCGGATTTACTCCCAAATAGAACCGAAACCAGTTCATAATTCGGAAACATTTGTGAAAGTTTTGCTGAAAGAAAGGAGAACATTAAAGCCGCATTTACCATTTATTGAGGAAACTTCATCGACAACGTCTATTCCAGCACCCGTCGATTTGCGCCACTCCTCAGCTTTATTATACATCTGCTTCCAGTACCGGACCTTGCAGCGCAACATGTCCGTAGTCGCATCGATATTTGTTGTTTCATTTTTTCATAGTATAATTGGGCGTTTGGTTTCTATAAAAATACGTATTAAAGTGTTTAGTTAATGCTAATTGTATAAAGAACTATCTCAATTTCCACAATTTCCAGTAAATATTTTAGAACCAAATGGTTTTCCTCCTCATTCCATTTTTTTGAGGCTTTGCCCTCCTGCGTATTTTCTCTTGAGGTTCAACTGAAAATAAGTATTTAATGAAATAAAAAGCAACTACTTGTTGAAGATATACTTACTTTTGCAAAACTTTTCCTAATTCACGAAGTGAGCTCCAAATTTATTTTTACCGTTTAAAAATGTATAGAGCAACTAACACCAGACGATGTGATATTACCGAGTAACGAAACAATTAGCAAGCTTGCCAGATGGATAGTTGGTTACTCGGTAGAACGATAGTCTGTTAATTTTACAAAAACAAAATATATTTAAAAAACTAACGAATCTAAGGGCTGGTCTGAATAGCCCTAATAAATATTAATATATTAATCCGACTTTCAATTGAGTATTATACAGTGGTAATCCCGGAAAATTAACCGAATTCAGAAATTCGATAGGAAAATTCATCACATCTTCTTCATTCGTCACAGTATCCAAAGATATATATGAAACCACATTACCTGGTATATTAAGTTGCACAAGTATGGCTGTATATAATTCATTAGCATCTTTATTTTTTGCTACCAAAATAGCTCTTTCGCTCAATCAAACATGATTTTTAAATTGCAATGCAATGTTCGGAAACACACTTTCAATCAATTCTTCTTTTAATTGAGTGAAACGGCAAAAGTCGTTAGGTAACGTTATTAATCCGGTGTCGTCAACTGGCATTGCACCATCTCCATTTTGCGCCAGTTGTCTTCAAAACTCATCAGCTGATGCATCGTTTTGTAGTGCTAGCGGAGTTTTATATAGAGAACGTATCTCTGCTAATAATAATGATATCAAAAAAGTTTTTCCGATACCTCCGGGCGCATCCAAAACATATAACACATCGTCCCCACTGCAATTTAATATCGAAACCTTTAACTGAACATAGGAATTTAATTTATTACGATCATACTGTTTTTCATGTTGTAATTCCTGACGTAAAATTTCTTTTGCCATATGTTCTCGATAAGTCGTCCACAATGTCATTGGATTCGAAGCGAAACACGTTGCCAATATAATCGAAACCAGTGTTCGTATTTATTGTGAATGAACATAAACTGATGCATCTACAAGAAGAGCATTCCAGTGCATATCATCCTCCAACAAATTCAAAACTCAAAACTTAACAACACGATCCAACGCTTGTCTACTTCAATATCCTGATTCCTTTAAGCACTGTTGATCTACCATTGTCTTTAGTTGATCTGCAATGATAACCGTCATTCCGTCAGTAAAAGTGTCCCCAACCAAAGCTGTTTGATATCATTTCGTACACTTCCCATCCCTGCATGGCAATAGACATTAAACTCTCCACACGGGCCATGGATCATATTCTTCACAAAGACACCAAACAATTCTGGATTTGTCGTTGCATCGGAGATTTCTGCCGAAGTGACATAATCAACTAAAAGACATATACCAAAGTGATCAGGGTGACGAGTAGAGTTGAAACTTGAGTAACTTGTAACTTGAGTAAAAATTGAATGTCTTAATGAAACTTGTCATGCGAGAGTATAAAATGTTCGATGACATCGGAACTTAGCTCTTCCTTACTTGTTATTAATATCGTTTTGTATATACATGCATTCTTGTTTTGGATAAATTATATACATATGCGTTTGTTTAAACGAGTTAAGCATCCACCCCTCTACCCGTTAAAACTGGCTCATCCTAATACAACAGCTCTATTCACCACAGTTGATGGCACTACAACTCAACTTACCACACCTGTACCCCTACCCACTAAACAAAAAGGATGGACAAAAGGATAGGAGACACGATTCGTTCGACACAATTCGAGCTACACAAGCCGCATATCACCATTCGCACATAAAATTTCGCCATTCGCACAAGATTCAAAAAGGCCACGGACAACAGAAGGAAAGACATACACTCGGCGAAAAAAAAACCCACGCACTTATAGAGTGGCTTTAAATAGCTCAAAACTTAGATATATGTTATTCTAAGTTAAACATTTTTCTTGGGGAGTCAACCACTTTTATTTAGCTAATGTTTCAAGAATTTTTATGTAAAAAACTTATAGTTTAAAACTTGTTTTATTGAAAAATTTAAATACACACACATAACAGACCCTAGACTAAGCATTTGTTATGGACAATAACGTAATTCTTAAAGAAGTTAGTACCATATTTTATGTTTTATTTGATCTTTATTTAGCAATAGAATACATAACAAATCAAAATAACATTTTTTGTACAAAAATGTTCTTAGTATTTTTTTGAACCCCCCTCCTCCTTATAACCTCCGCTATTCGTCTAGGCATGGATTCAAACAAACGTTGATTCCACACAACTTCAATAATTATTTCCATTTCTTTTAGACTTTTTGGAGGCTTTTCTCTTATCCTTTTGCCCATATAATGCCAGCAGTTCTCAATTGGTTTGAGATCTGGACTGTTTCCTGGCCAAGTGAGAGACTCAATTCTATAAAACTCTTTTTGTTTTGTAACCTGTAAGTGTTTGTAATGAATTATTGAAAAATGTATTTCAATATTTTTATGCTTTAGTTACCGTTTTGCTCTATGGCAAGGGGCTGAATCATCCTGAAAATAAACTTTTTGGGGATGTTCGGACAGCTGTTCAATTGTTGGCAAAACGCCTTCTCTCAAAATTCCAATGTATTTTTCGGCATTCACAGACCTTTTAGAATAAGAAGCTGCCCAACACCAAACTTCGTTATAGCCCCCCACACCATTAAATAGGGTGAATGCTTTACGGTGGGCAAAACACAGCTTTCTAAAAAACGCTCCCCTTCCCTACGACGCGCTGTGGCATTTCCGTCGGGTCCAAATAAATTAAATTGGATTCGTCGGAAAAAATAACATTTCCTCAATCTGATATAGTCCAAGTTTTGTGTGACTTTGCCCATTCTAGCCGCTGTTTCTTCATTCGTGCAATGAGAAGTGGCTTTTTGGCTGGACGTCGCGCTCGTAATCCAAGATTATTAAGGACATTTTGCATTGAACGTGCAATTATTTTTACATCAGTGGTTTCGTAAAATGTTGCATTGACTGCACCAGCATGTTGAAAGCGATCACTAATGCACATCCGTTTGATTTGTCGTTCGTGACGAGGTTTTACTTTTTTCGGACGTCCACTGCCCTTTTTTCGATCTAATGGATTAAAATTCGTATAATTTTTAATTGTATTGCCCAATCACTTATGCCCATTTCACGAGCTATTTGACGTTTGTATAATTTATTTTTATATAAAGCCAATATTTCTGCTTTATTTTCTATTGACAACACCATGTTCAATTTCACTTATTTTCACAACTTACTCATACGAAACTACCGCAAATACTGAAAAAAACACGTGCGGAGGCTAACGGTTTTAGAAATAACGGTAAACTAATATATTCACATAACAGAAACGAAAAATAAGACAACTAGTCAATTTTGAGCAAATAGCGACATTTAGAACTTAGGAATATTAGAAAATTTTCGACTGCGTGGGTTTTTTTTCGCCGAGTGTAGCAAATACCTCCACCAATAAAAAAAAAAACCTTGAAGTGCGTCAAAGTAAATGTATCGTTTTCATTTTTATTATATATATGTATGTCTGTACTGGCAAAACCAGAAAAACCCGTTAAACAGTTTCAAAAAACAGATGCCAATAAAATAAAAAAAATAAAACCTTTCGGTATTTATATTTCCCCAACCCTATAACGCAATACAAAAATATAAATTCTAGTATCTACTTACACTGTCCTCCCGCACCTTCTGTTTCTAATGTGCTGAACGCAATGCTCGCGACAGACGGCAAACGAAATCTGTCAAATATTAAAATACACACGTTCTTATGGACAGAATTATTTGGACAGCTGCACGACTACACGAATGCAGCCGACAGTTGTCGCTCTCGTTAACTTCAATATTTTCTTATATTTGCCAACAACAGTAGGACGACAGTACAGTTGACAGTAGAGAGATGAGGAAGAGTGGTAATGCCACTAATATGTGAAATGTAAAATTATTCAAATCTCTAACAAACCTGACGTTATTATACAAATAAAAACATAAGATAGCTCTGTTACATCATTTATAATAACAATTGATAACACTGGATCACAAATTTGAATTTGTTTTTTGTTCCACGGATGCCACTATCCAATTTGTATGTGAAATGGCTCGCTGATTTCGAAAATCGAGTAAATTTTTTTTTTTTATGCATACGTTTTTGAGATATTTGCAATTTACCGTTATTCGACCAAGAAAAAGGTGTCTTCATTTAATCATGTATATCTCACTGACCACTTGAGTAATCTTACTGCAAATTATAGAAAATAAAAGTGAATGAAATTTCCTAAAAATATTGTCTACTCCATTTTTCCATAGGCCTTATAATTTCCGAGAAATTTATTAATCACTTCGTGTTTTTAAATTTTTTCATAAAAAATAATAATTTTTAAATAAAAAATAAACTTTGGTAAGCAAACAATTTTAAAACAAAAGATATTTTTAAATTTTTTTTATTTTATATGAAGTCCTGTTTCTTTATAAAAAACTAAGCTACCAACGAACAAAATCCATGGATAAATAGGAAAGTTGTAAATGATCAAATAAATATATCCAAGTCGCGCAAAGTCAATGTATACGTATATGCGTACGTAGTGTGTAAAGTAGGGATGGGATATCTAGCTATGCGCTGTTTCTGTTAAGTAAAAAGTAAATTTTCATGTCGTTTTTAGCTTTTATAAACTCATTTATTTATATATTAGTAATATATATTAAAACAATGTGTTATTTTTGTCTTAAGTTGATGTTCTTACATTATAGTCGAAATTATTATGTGTTTTGTTTTGTCGTTTATTTAGTTTAGGATCGGTTTCTCTTATGAGAAACCAACAGTAGTCACCCATCATACCGACGTCCCAGAAACCTTGGTATCGATGCTCAATTAATTTCATTTCCTGGTGAAACCTTTCGCCATGCTCGTCACCTTCGTCTTCGAGATTTGCCGGAAAAAAACTTCAATGGGAATGCAGAAAATGAATTTTTAAAGACATATTTACGCCTGGAGAAAAAAGAAAATGTAAATAAGTAAAGTATAAAATTTTATACAATTCAATTAAATAAGTTTTGAATAATCACCCATTTCTGCATAATTTTTGATTAAGTCGCTTACTATCTTCTCGTAGTTTGGATTTTTGTGTTTACCGAGAAAAGAAGAAACGACCATTTCGAAGGAATCCCACGCTGCTGCCTCAACTGGTGACAATAGTCCTTTGAATTGGTCATTATTTATCAACTTTTTTATTTGGGGTCCAACAAATATACCTTCTTTTATCTTGGCCTGGGAAATATTTGGGAACAAATTTTGCAAATAATTGAATGCTTCCTTTGCCTTCTTTGTCCAACGCGTTAACAAAATTTTTAATGAGGCCGAGCTTGATGTGCAATGGCGGAAGAATGATTTTTTCCTTCTTTACAAATGCGTCCGTATTTGATATTATCCACACCCTTCTATTGTAAATTCAACTCTTTCCGGCCAATCCTTAATGCAATAGTGGTCTTCACGAGCTCGGCTATCCCATTTTCAGAGAAAGCAGCAGTGTTTTGTGTAGCCACTTTGTAGACCGCATAACATTCCAACGTCTTTAAGATCGGCACATATTTTCCAATCATGCTCTTCATATTTGATGAACTTTAACAATTTCTCCATTACCTCGTATGTTTCCTTCATGTTTACTGCATGCGCGATCGGGATCGAGGGCGTTTTGTTGCCATAATGCAGTAATACGGCCTTCAAGCTCAGTTTATTGCTGTCTATAACAATCGCCACTCCTCGGAATCATATGGTTGACCAAACTCTTTGAATAATCCTGGAATGTCTTTGCAATAGCATACATTGTCTTTCTTCGTATAGTGTTTGGCAAATGGTTCGTGACTTCTATAATATGTCACCTTAACATGGGGTGACACGAATTGAAATTGTTGCATACGAGAGGCATGTAGCTCAGCTTTTTCCTTGGATAATTCCTAATCTCTAATCCAATCGTTTAGTTGCGCTTGTGGTAGAACGTTTCTCTCGTTTTCCATTAAAAATTCATTACAACTTGATTTCCCATATTCAGATGATCTTTTAGATACTGCTGTTGACAACGAAACTGGATACGCAACTTCAGCTGAATGTTGAACTGGCAATGAAGCGGTAGGTACGTTACCATAAATCACTTTTCTTGATTTTCCAAAGCCAAGTACTTTTGTCATACAAATATAACAATCTTCTGAGTGGTATGTAGGTTCTCGCCATATCATTGGTACATTAAAAATCATGTATCGCCTGAAAAAGAAACAGACGCATAGTTTCATAATTTTAATACGTACTTTGTTGATCCTGATTCCCATTGAACCAATATTATTCGACACAAGGAACACAAAATATTCGGAGTCCATAGTTTAGCAATATTTTTAGTCTCAATACCAAAATATTGTGAATATATAGATTGGATCGAATCTCTAAACTGCCTCCGATGCCGTACAAGAGTATATTCACCGCATATGTAACAGAACATATCCGGATCGTTGATACACTTAAATTCTCGCGTACATTTATTCATTTTATTTTTAAAAATAGCTCACGGTTTCTTAAATTGTAATTATAAACTGGAATCGGCGAGCCTTAGAGATATTATGAACTTTCAAGGGGCATTTATCCTTATATATGTAAAGTTCTTTCATATTTACGTGCCGGGAAAATACTACCTGCTGTTGATGTTGGCCTTAAAAAAATTAATGAATTTACCAAGATATGTGTGTGCATGTAGGTATGTATGTTTGAATTAAATTTATTTGCATTAGGAATTTTCCGCAACTAATTACCCTTCGAAAATCTGCCTGTATACCTAAACACATGTTAAGCAAATTAACATGACTTCAGGGGTTTCGAACCTGACTCCTCTTGCTTTCGATGCAAACTACCTACTACAACAGGATTTGCGTATTACTGTTCTAAAAGTATTATTTGAATATACGAATAGCGTTATTAGTTGATTCTAATGATATTCGAAAACAATCCCACCCCTACTTTATACACTACATACGCATATACGTATACATTGACTTTGCGCGMCTTGGATATATTTATTTGATCATGTACAACTTTCCTATTTATCCATGGATTTTGTTCGTTGGTAGCTTAGTTTTTTATAAATAAACAAGACTTCATATAATATAAAAAAATTTTAAAAATATCTTTTGTTTTAAAATTTTTTCCTTGCCAAAGTTTATTTTTTCTTTATTTTTTCATAAAAAATTTAAAAACACGAAGTGATTAATCAATTTCTCAGAAATTATAAGGCCTATGGAAAAATGGAGTGGACTGTATTTTTAGGAAATTTCATTCACTTTTATGAAGACACCTTTTTTTTGGTCGAATAACGGTAAATTGCAAATATCTCAAAAACGTATTCATAAGAAAAAAATTTACTCGATTTTCGAAATCAGTGAGCCATTTCATATACAAATTGGATAGTAGCATCCGTGGAACAAACAACAAATTCAAATTTGTGATCCAGTGTAATTCAAAAATAAATAATTTCGATATTACTGATAAAAGTAATTTTGAAGAATTTACAGAAAAATATAAAAATAGTAACAACGAAATTAAAAATATTGACACCCAACTGCATAGAGAGAATGTTATCAAAATTATAAATAAAACCCCGGTAACCATAAACATGCCTTTATCTTTCAGAACAGCTATCAAAGCGGAAACAAGAACCGAAGATGGAAACCCTATATGGTCAAAATAATACCCATATTCAATATTCATGGTCAAAATACTTATAAGGCATGGTAAAAGGTCGTAAAATTCGCAAGTTTGAGTTGTTCCGAAAAAGAAATAAATGAGGACGGTATTCCGAAACTAAGAATGATTATCGATTTTAAAAAATTTACGAAGAAACAATAACGGATAGGTATCCAATGCTTAATTCGGAAGTTATACTCTTTAATTTGGGACATAATAACAGACATCTTACTCCAGACTTTGAGTCTGGATTTTTATCAAATATTGATGGAAGAAAATTATATTGAAAAACTGCATGAAAATTTGAGAATGCTATTTGGTGCCATTGGCATTCGCAATGTCTAGAAAGAATCCAAACGGAAATGTTAAAAGATGGAGAAGTTTCATTGAAGAGTTTTCGCCAAAAATAGTTTATAAACTGGAAGCAACCTGACATATTGTCAAGGCAAATTTTAAATAATTTAACTAGATCAGGTGAACTAAGTTACTCAAGCAATTCTATAAAAGAAACCCGTCATTCTGCAGAAAGCAGCGATGAATACAAAATTCACGAAACAAAAAAGTCTTTAAATCGTTTCAAGCAACAAATAGTAATCGATAATGGTACAAAAATATTTGCCTTATAGACAATTTCTTATTTTAATACATTTCTGATTCAATAACAAAGTTGGTATTTTAAAACTAATATAAATATCTAAAACTTGTTACTAGAATATTCTACACATTTGAAGTGCTGTACGCAATAAAAAACATCAGAATTATTTCCAACAATAAAATATTTGTATACCCAACTATTCCCTAATGATATTACTAATAATGAAGACCAAAGAACAAACAAATAGCAGGTCCATAACAGAACGCCTAGGAATAACAAAGAAATTATTTCACAAATAAGGCAACAATATTATTGGCCTTTAAAGCAATTTGAAACTAATCCTATAGCTGTCTCTTATACACATCTAGATGTGTATAAGAGACAGGTCCATAACAGAACGCCTAGGAATAACAAAGAAATTATTTCACAAATAAGGCAACAATATTATTGGCCTTTAAAGCAATTTGAAACTAATCCTATAGAGTAAAGTCAGTCGGATGTTCGAAAATCCTGGTATTAGTTATATGGGAGGTAAGTCAAGTTTTCGCTCAAATTTATTTATTTTTGACACAAAAATACACTGTTATGAGTAAAACACGCTAGCTCATTTTCATTGAGATAACTCACATATTGGCCGATATATGTGGTACAAAGTCACGCGCAAGCTCGATTATCTTTATATTAGGTACATGGGGACTAAGGGAACTATTGATCCGATTCAACCCAAATTTGACATACAGACGTACCATTATTAACGAAGTACTATCCCTGAATTTAAATTTTTTATCTCAGATATTGACCGATATTTTCGACTATAGGTACCGTTGTCTAAGTATTCGCTACCTAGGGGCGTAAACAGTTTTCGTTGAATTTGAAAAATTTTTGAATTAGGTGGCATACAACAAAGACCATTACTCTGTAAAGTTTAATACCGCTATGTTATTTGCTTCTTGATTTGCGTACTGGAAACTGAACGATCCAAGGGAAAATTGAAATTTTGTTATGGGCGGGGTTACTAATTTGCTCATTTTCGAAGAGTGACAGTGTCGAAAACGGTTGGTCGGGTCGAGAGATATGGAATTTCAGCAAAAAGTGGGCGGTGTCGCGCCCATCGTCGAATTTTGGAACCGGCTCCCATAAAGCTTTCTCATACCATATTTGCGCCAAATTTCTATGTCTCTAACGCATTTGATTTCGAACAGTATGGGGAGTGAACGGGATTTTCATCCGATTTCGTCCATTTTCACACTATGCAAATTACAGCCCGCCCGCAGCCTCCGCCAAGATGGTAGGACACGAACCCTTTACGGGTGTCGGTCCCCATACAATAAAAGAGCTCCGTAAAGAGGAAAGAGCTGGCAGGGAGAAGCATTGGCTGCAAGCTCATGGTATGAGGCACGCCAAGCTGCTAATGGGAGGATACAACCTGAGAAGCTTCAAAATTATAATAAACCTCCCGAGGAACAAACTCAGGCTGCTGGTCGCAGGGTACACTGGTCACTGCAAGCTAAAGAGGTATCTGCACAGCATGGGCCTATCAGCTTGCGCCAACTGCCGTTTCTGCGACAGGGAGCCTGAAACCCCGGAGCATCTGTTGATTGACTGCCCAGCAGTCTGTAGACACAGATCAAAGGCCTTTGGAGTGTTGTTTCCGGATAGGGATCGCATTGCCTCGCTAGCGCCAAATAGCCTACTGGACTTCATTAATGGGATGGGTCTAGGAGAGTCAATGTAAGTAAGGAGAGGGCACAATAGACCAAAGGTCGCAGTGGATTCCTCATCATCATTCATTCATACAGCTTGCATGGACGGACATACATACCTGTCTCTTATACACATCTAGATGTGTATAAGAGACAGGTCTAGGAGAGTCAATGTAAGTAAGGAGAGGGCACAATAGACCAAAGGTCGCAGTGGATTCCTCATCATCATTCATTCATACAGCTTGCATGGACGGACATACATACAGTCAACCGGATTTCAACTTTTCTAGTCTGATTTCTCCCATTTGCACACAGCGACATGAAAATATTGGAAAAATACTACGTACTAAATTTAGGCGAAATCGGATTTTGGGTCCTGAGACATGTGGTTTTTCCAAAAAGCGGGCGGTGCCACTCCCATCGTTCAATTTCCTCAACGGATCTTAAAAATTCCTTCCATACCGGAGGAAACATCCCTTAACACAGTGCTTATAATAATGCAATAGACGCAGTATATTTGATAACTTTTGAAGATAATGTAATAATTGACGATATATAGTAAAATATGAAAATTCCACCGTTAAAATGTTTGAATGTTTAAAGGAGAGAAAATTTAAGCCATTTTTGTAAAGGAATATACTGAAACAAAAAATATTGAATTAAGATTGGAAAACTTTAATATGCTAACGCCAATAAAATAGGAAATAAAAGGAAATCCTGTTTGATGGATTTTTAGTATTTTCTTATTGATAATCATGTTACGTTAATATAATATAATAATATTAAATTAAAAACTCAAAAGTAAAAGCGAAAAAAGTAATGGCATACATATATTAGGTTGGAAAATATCTACCCTCCGCCTTTTTGTCTTTTGAATTTCACGGCTCTGTATAAAGCACTTCAGAGCTCGTATCTGGCAATACTATACATCGGGAATAAAGGGATGTTCAACTTATTCCAGTGTGAGAGCACCTCAAAATAAGCGTTTTTTATAACATTTTCCATTATGGCCAGATCGAAAACAATAAGAATTTTTGGGCATTTTAAATTGAAACACTCAACATTTAGTACGAAAAAAAATTACTATATAGTGGTCATTTATTATATTTAGAAACTATTTAAATATTTTTAAAGTATGTTAGAACAACTGACTTTTGACCTTTGAATATCCAATAAAAGGATTTAAGCTTTCTATTTAAAATAATACTATATTCTGCTTCATATTACAAAACGTTTCATCAAATTCGTTTAAATTTCACAAATTTATTTAATTTTCATTGTTTTACATTTTTTATAAGTGGTCTTGAACGCTACAACAAATCCCTCCGCTTACATATTTTTTTGGTAAGATTTCAATCTGGCCATCGCTCGTTTCCAATTGATAAACGTCAAAACCTACTGAACTCGATTAGCTGTCAAAGTGCAGTAGGTTTTGACGTAAAATTTAAATATATATTTATTGCTTTTATTCACCACCTCTGAGGTTACCAAATAGGCGCATTACCGATATTTTTTGGGTGTTCGGTTCCCCAGAAGGCCTATTTTCACCCATGTAATATATACAATACTATACAGAACTACTTGTAATAATTTAAACCAAACTAGATATATAAATATCAGAAACAATGCGTGTTAATAATAATATTCAAAACAATTTACTTGTAAAAGTCTTTTAAATAAAAACAAAAACAACAATTAAGGAAGGGCTAAGTTCGGGTGTCACCGAACATTTTATACTCTCGCATCAAATACCGTATTTGTGTAAAGTTTTAAGGCATCAGATGGAACTCAAAATAGCGTTATATTGGAAAGGCGACTCGGTGTGAGTTGTTGAAGAGAAGTCGAAGAGCAACAACCATTTAAGTGCGGTCGACTGTTGTAAATTACATTAATTTATATTTGTATTTTCTTTATTAACTGTTTCTTTTTAAATAAATTTAATTTGGTTATCACAAACGTATCGTTTATACTCATGTGTATCGGGTCAACATTCAAAAGGAATCGTATATTGCGCTTAAATGATGCACGTGTCAATATTCAGAAGTGGAATTGTACCATCACGCTTAAACGTACACGTCCAGTAACGTTTGATATATAAGTACATACATGTGAACGTTGTGAATTTGAGAAATCCTGATATGTATTGTGGTTGCTGTGAGATCTACGATTGTTAAAAAGTGTTAAATGAAGAGCTGAAAACGATTCTATTTGGCTAACACGTAGCCATCAAATATAACCTAACATTGGTTGAGACTCCCGTGAACATCGGAGCTGGTGACATATGCTTTGTCCCTTTGCTCAACGGTTCAAATTCAAATTTTTTCATTTCTTCATTTACACATTTTCGTTTTCCACATTCGCCTTTGTGACACAACTTTTCTGAATGCTTTTCGTTTTCAAACAACTAATCGCTGAAATATCCTAATTAGACTTATATGAACCAAGTAATAAAATAAAGAAATGACACCGTTAAAAGAATTAAGAAGTAAGTACAGGAATGCAGGTTTGCCTACGTCTGGCACCAAAGACCAACTGGCACAAAGATTGGATGAACATATAAATAAAGAATATGAAAATGAAAGTGTTTACAACGAAACAATGGTACAGCGTTTGTCAGCTCTCGAAAAAAGGATTGAGAGACTCGTGAGTGTGCATGAGCTACAAAACAATGTGCAAAATTCTCCGTGTGCGTCGAATTTCCAACCAACGGTTATGTATACAAGCGCGACAAATGTCCAATATACAACAACTCCGGCTACGCGAGGACTTTCATGCCACAACATATTCCAATTATATCCGATGTACGTTTACCAATTGGAAATAACGTTCCAATTAGTAGTTCCTCCCATTATAGCATGAGAGACATTGTCGAGTTGTTGCCAGAATATAACCCAAAAAGCGAAACGTCACTAAACTCAGTTCTGCTTATAAAACGTATCGAAATATTAAAGAACGCATATAACTGGCAAGAACAACTTTTGATTTGTGCGGTGCAGCAAAAACTTCGAGGATCCGCAACAATGTGTTTTTGTAAATAAATTTTTAACTGATTTTCCGTGTATGTTAAATGAAGCTGATACGCATATCAAGCTATCGCGAACTTTAACGACTTCAAACAGAATAACCGGTCGAATATTTTTATAGAATGCTAGCATCTATCTATCTATAGAAGCTAGCGCAACATATTGTGAAGGGTGTAAACAACAACGATTTGAGGCGTAAAATATCAAATGAATACAATCGGTGCCAAGACTTATTAAAAGATATCATGAGTTATAGTGTGTATAATGATACCAACTGGTCATCCAAATCGAGAAACGCGTCATCCGCAGTGAAACCCCAAACTTTAGATCCGAAAAGTATTCCATTGTCAGTAACTAACAGTATTCAACGTTCGTTCAGTGAGATAAAATGTTACAACTGTGCTAAATTCGGTCATTACGCGATTAATTGGCCTGAACCACAAAAAAAGCCAAGGTGTAGTAAATGCCAACGTACGACACATAAAACAGATGAGTGTTCCGAAAAGAAAAACATGAAAGTAAGTAAAATTTCCAATAATAAAGTTCATGAAAGTAATGCAAATAATGTACTTAAAGAAAGTGGTAACGAGGGTATAGTAAAAATGATTTGTGGAAATGTGTAAATATTCGCTAGGAAAAAATTTTAAAAACGAATTGACGACCGTATATGGTTTTGATGGGGGAGAATACGTTTCCAACCATAAAATAAATACAATGCTAAAAATTGATGATAATAAAATCGAAGGAGACATGGTGATAGTCAATGATGACCTTATTTCTGAAAATGTACTTCTCGGCAAAGATGTACTATGTGTTACAAAAACGCAGTTCATAATTGAAAGTGGTGACTGTCGTGTAGGAGGATGGAGTCATGTGTAGAAGTTCACGCAAGTGAGGAAAGTTCTCTGATCGACATTCACTTGGGAGTGGCTAGAAACTATAGTTTTACATATGACTCAAGCAGCTCACGACTTCCGGTCCTTGATCATGTATCCTCTAAGTAGCCTAAGAACATCCGTTTGAAGGCGAGCTAAGGTGAGAAGGCGAAACATTCCCTGCATAGGGTTGTGCGCTGGGTTTGGGACCCGCCACGTAAAAAAACCCACCTAATGAAAACGCAACAACAGCCTCGGATGAGAGACCCCACTTTTCATGAGGACCATGGCAAACGAAATAAGGACTACGAATTGAGGGCATGCACCTGTAATGTCCGGTCCCTTAATTGGGAAGGTGCCGCTGCCCAGCTGGTTGATGTCCTCGTAAAAATAAAGGCTGACGTTACCGCCGTCCTTGTGGCAGTTATTACAGTGGCCATATAAAGGAGCGCAAGTTTGGTGTGGGATTCGTGGTGGGAGAGAGGTTCCGTCGCCGAGTACTATCACTCACTCCGGTCAATGAACGTCTAGCCACAACCCGCATCAAAGTGAGGTTCTTCAACATATCGCGGAAGAGAAGGACGGCATTTCAAACTCCTTACGTACAGCTGCTTCCAAAACCATTGGTTGGTACGACGAGGAGTGCCGTGTCGCAGCGGAGAGAAAACAGGCTGTCTACCTCGCACGTTACGATCGACCACAACACGTGCGGGATGGGATAGATACCGAGAGTTGAAGAGGAAAGCGAGACGCATTTACAGACAGAAAAAGAAAGAGGCCGAAATGCGTGAGTACAAAGAGCTTGATAAGCTGGCCGACAGGGGTAATGCTCGAAAATTCTACGAAAAAATGCGGCGGCTTACAGAAGGTTTCAAGACCGGAGCATACTCTTGTAGAACCCCCAAAGGKGATCTAGTCACCGATGCCCAGAGCATACTTAAATTATGGAGGGAACACTTCTCCAGCCTGCTGAATGGCAGTGAACGCACAACGCCAGGGGAAGGCGAACCCGATTCCCCAATCGACGACGATGGAGCAGACGCTCCACTGCCCGACCAGGAAGAAGTTCGGAGAGCAATTACCCGCCTGAAGAACAACAAAGCGGCGGGGCCGATGGATTGCCGGCCGAGCTATTCAAACACGGTGGCGAAGAACTGATAAGGAGCATGCATCAGCTTCTTTGTAAAATATGGTCGGACGAAAGCATGCCCAACGATTGGAACTTAAGTGCGCTATGCCCAATCCTCAAAAAAGAAGACCCCACAATCTGCGCCAATTACCGTGGGATAAGCCTCCTCAATATCGCATATATGGTTCTATCGAGCGTATTGTGTGAAAGATTAAAGCCCACCGTCAACAAACTGATTGGACCTTATCAGTGTGGCCTCAGAAATGGAAAATCAACAACCGACCAGATATTCGCCATGCGCCAAATCTTGGAAAAGATCCTTGAAAGGAGAATCGACACTCCCCACCTCTTCGTCGATTTCAAAGCTGTTTTCGACAGCATGAAAAGGAGCTGCCTTTATGCCGCGATGTCTGAATTTGATATCCCCGCAAAACTTATACGACTGTGTAAGCTGACGTCGACCAGCACCAAAAGCTCCGTCAGAATCGGGAGGGACCTCTCCGAGCCGTTCGATACCAAACGAGGTTTCAGACAAGTAGATTCCTTATCGTGCGACTTTTTCAACCTGCTTCTGGAGAAAATAATTCGAGCTGCAGAACTAAATCGAGAAGGTACCATCTTCTACCAGAGTGTACAGCTGCTGGCGTATGCCGCTGATATTGATATCATCGGCCTCAACATACGCGCCGTTAGTTCTGCTTTCTTCAGACAGGACAAGGAAGCAACACAAATGGGTCTGGCAGTGAACGAGGGTAAGACGAAATATCTCCTGTCATCAACCAAATAGCCGTCGCACTCGCGACTTGGCACTCACGTCACTGTTGACAGTCATARCTTTGAAGTYGTAGATAATTTCGTCTATCTTGGAACCAGCGTAAACACCACCTACAATGTCAGCCTAGAAATCCAACGCAGGATAACTCTTGCCAACGGGTGCTACTTGAGGCTTGGACGATGTCAACAACGGATGAGTCGACGTTGCGAGTTTTCGAGAGAAAAGTTCTGCGAAAGATTTATCCGATGGAACGATGAGCTCTACGAGATATACGACGAGATTGACATAGTTCAGCGAATTAAAAGACAGCGGCTACGCTGGCTAGGTCATGTTGTCCGGATGGGTGAAAACACTCCAGCTCTGAAAGTATTCGACGCAGTACCCGCTGGGGGAAGCCCATTGGCGCCATGTAGCGAAAAGAAGAAACGACTGGCGCGCGGTTGTTAACACGGCTATAATCGCGTAAGCGGTGACTACGCCAATCAGGAAGAAGAAGAATGTCGTGTTGAACAAATACATCGAATTAATTCCATTGAAATTTGAATATAACCGAAAACGAATATTTTGAAAAGATAATATAGAAATACCGTGGACTTTTCGTAAACAGTCTCCAAAATATGGGAAAGTGTAAAATATCGAAAATGAAAATTATAAATATAAATGACGATAATCCAATTCAATTAAGGCCATACCGAATTCCATTCTCAAAACGACCTATCATATCGCAAATCGTAAGTGAGTTGCTAGAAAATAATATATTTCGACAGAGTGAATCGCCGTACTTGTCCCTAGTCGTCCTAGTTGAAAAAAAGAATAAATAACATCGCCTCTGTGTAGATTATCGGTGTTTAAACAAAATTACGGTTAAACAACCATTACCCATGCCGAACAGGGCAGACCAATTCTCATAGCTCGCAGGTAATAAACATTTTAGCATTCTTGACCTTCGGATGGGTTATCAATAAATCGAAATTGAAGAATCATCGAAACAGTATACGGCGTTCGTAACATTAGATGGTCACTTTGAATTCAATCGTATGCATTTTGGCTTAGTGAATGCACCGACCACATTTCAATTTATAATGAACAAAATCGCGTCGAAACTCAATACAGGTGAATGTTAGTTTACTTGGACGACATAATTATTCCAAGTAAAATTGTGTGTGAAGGACTTTTACGTCTTGAAATATTTTTCTCACTTCTTAAAGAAGCAGGACTTACTTTACGTGCCGATAAATGTAGATTTCTCGAAAAACGAATAGAATACCTCGGGCATATTATCGACGAAAACGATACCACACCGGGTAGTAGTAGCTATAAAAAATTTTAAAATACCGACTAATACAACGGAGGTTAGAAGATTTTTAGGTCTTACGGGGTTTTTCAGAAAATTTTTCCCAGAATACTCTTTGATTTCGAAGCCTATTACTGTTTTGTTAACGAAATTAAATCAAAACAAATTTATATGGGGAAGTGAACAGCAACATTCCTTCGAAACCCTCATCAAAGCGTTAACTAACGAACCTATTATACGATGTCAATGCTCAACATGAAGTACATACTGATGTCAACAGCATTGGTTTAGCAGGCGTAGTTTTACAATCAACTGACGGTAGTACATGGCGTTCGGTGTGCTATTATAGTCGCCATTGTACTAATACAGAAAGCCAATATCATAGTTATGAACTTGAAGTTCTAGCTGTTGTCGAGACATTAGAGAGATTTCGCATCTAACTACTGGGGAAACATTTCAAAATCGTAATCGATTGCTCTGCGATTGCTCACATAAAAGAGCATAAAGAATTAAAATCTAAAATAGCACTCCGGTGGCTCAAATTACTTGAATACAATTTCGTTATTGTACATCGTCAAGGTAGTCGCTTACAGCATGTCGATGCTTTAAGTCAGTAATGACAACGACTGGCTTCTCACGATACAACTCCAAGATGAAAAATTACTCGAAATTATTAACGTCTTAAAGGGGAAATTATTAACATCACCCAATAATAAAGCTCTGAAGGCTGAGTACCAACTATTCAATCATCGTTTATATCGCTAAAAAGAGCCCGATGGACCAAAATGTGTGGTCCCAAAGAGGGTACGCTGGCGCATTGTACAGTTCTGCCATGACCAAGCAGGACATACAGCTCTAGAAACGACTATTCAACGTATCAGACAGACAAATTGGTTTCCGCAAATGAGGAAATACGTTAAAAATTACATAGTAGTATGTATTAAGTCTTGTTATCATAAGCAACGCTCAGGTAAACCTTCAGGTAAAGGGATTATGCATTTTAATTCTATCAAGCCAATTCCGTTTCATCGCATTCATCTATATTATATTTATACGCAGCAAGCAGGGAAATTCCCATGGATTAGCCATTTCTGACGCTTTCAGTAAGTTTGTAATAGTTAAAGCCGTACGTGATACAAAAACTAGTCACGTTCTCAAAACGCTAAATGAAATGTCATCCTATTTTGGCCTAACATCCCAACTAATAACTGATAGAGCCACATCTTTTACATCAAAAGCTTTTGCAGTAACCTTAACATTCAAGACACGAAAGTTACCGTATGTACTCCACGCGCTAAACATTTTAACATTCCTCAGAACAACAACTGAAAATCCGAAAGATTGGGATCTAAAATTGAAAGATCTCCAATGGAATATGAACTCTTGACGTAACGTAACGACCGGTTTCAGTCCGAATGAACTTGTTTTCGACTTTCCGTTACGAGATATAGTCACCAATCAATTACTAGCAGCCGTACATGATGATATTGACGACGACTACTCTACGATGTCCTCTGAAGAAAAACGTAAGCAAGTTGAAGTAAACATTTCCAATGAACGTGAAAAATGGAAGCAAAGATTCGATAAACGATAAATTTCTCACCCCCCAGACAATAATCCCAAAAATGTTCCACAGTGTAATAAGCGTGACTGTGAAAACTGTGGCCTGAGACAGACATACATAGATATAATATTATTTCCGACTCATTTAGACAGACAAACGGACGCGATTACAATTTGTGAGTAACACACAAAAACTTTATGTTTTGAAATCATTTTGTTTCACTTTTTTATTAAAAGTCTTTACTAAGAAATATGTCCTAATACGTTGAATAAATATTTCATCACGTCAGAGTTACAATTTTTACAACAATAACGCGGTTCTACGTCCACAACTTTTTCAAATAATATTTGCGAAAACCCAATCCTATGGCAAGTAGAACCAAAATGTTGTGTAAAAATATATTAGATTTTTGTTATAAAATTTATATATTCAAGGGGTGTTATTTCACGACCGAACGAGTCGTACACTTTAAGTTAAGAAATTCCTCGGCTTCTTCAAGAAATTTTAATTGATTTGATTATATGTAAAAACATATTACATATGAACGATACCCAACCATTCAACTGGACGCCCATCAAAAACGACTTTAGGTTTTTTTTTCTAAGCGGTTTCGTGTACTTCTTAAAAGATGTGGCGATTAAAGAAGTATATGACTTCTGACCCATTCACATCCAAATATTGCCTTTCTTTATTTATTCCTCCTAACCTAGAAAAATTTGCTAAATTTAACGCTTGGCGTCCAATACTCTGGTGTTGACCAATGGCTTCGATATACATATATTTTTTCATAATATCTTCTTTGCAAGCTTTGTTCACAAAACATATGCTAGAGGTTGAGTCCAAGTTTCTCCACCAATACCTTGGACAAAAAGTGTTAAAACACTAGAAGCTAGTCTGGAGATTCGATTTTCATCACCATAATTCTCCAACCCAATGATCCAGTCCCTATTTCTCTCATAATGAAGGTGGATTTTCAGAGACATTTCGTCACAGCATATCGAAACATATCTCCGTGTGTATGTGAAACCACGGCTTCTCAACTCGAAAGCTTCAATGCTCCTAAAATTGCAGCCAGGGTTACGTGGCCAACCTTGAACAAATTGTTCGAGGGTAACTTGCGATGGCCAATAAAAAGGGGCTTTAACTACCTGTACGTAACAAGTGATTAAAATTAATCAGGCAGAGCTAGCGTGTTCAATTCAATATAAAACCTATAGCCCTTCAGAGTATGGTTTCGGCGCATTTGTAAGGCAATTCCTCACACAGATTGCAAGATGGGGAGGAAGTTTGCCACATAGCTGTGCAATTTGTCTATTTTCTTTCTGCCCAAGTATAGACAAATTCTCATTTTTTTCTAAAACTTCTATTTTATTTTCTAAAGTTTTCACCTTATTACGTAAAAATTCTATTTCCTGCGATTTACAGTCCAAATTCTCCCGACACTTTCGGCTTTTAGTGGTCCATTCTGCCTGTTTAAATAAACTAAGCATCCACCCGCTCTACCCGGTAAAACTGGCGCATCCTAATACAACAGCGTAATTCAGCACACCTGATGACACTACGACGCAACTCACCACACCTGTACCCCTACCCACTAAACAAAAGGGGTGGACAACGAGATAGGAGACACAATTCGTTCTACACAATTCGCACGTTAACATACACACTGGACCGACACCTACGTTACCCAACTTCTATCGACACTGATCCTGTGCGCTTCATAAATACAATTAAGTTCTCAGCGGCCCTCTGCTATATGGTCGTCAGTACCTTGTGCAATTTTCAATTTCATGAACATTTAATAAAGTTAACTCTTAAAGTGTTTACTATTTAATCATCAAATAATGTATTTTCTTTTGCAAAGTTAATGGTTTAATAAAAACTAAAAATTAAGTGCTGGAAGTTTCCTACCAAATTGGGCACCCAATTTATATATGGTCCTTCGAGCCTCAACGAAATGCACCTTCGCGTTTTCACAGACAAATTAAAAACAATAAATTAACATAATTAACATGTTAACTATAATAAAGTTTTTTGGTAGCAAAAACCTCCGTGTGGATTAAAATGAAATATAAACCTTAAAGTGCCGTGGAGAAGAACAAAAGTGCGATGAGGTGACAGAAAAAAAAACACAGTGTTAATATAAAATTAAACAAAACAAAGTAACTAGTGAACAAAAAAATATATATATACATATATACATATATATAACAAACAAACAAAAAAGAAATCAAGCCAAAAGAGCACAGTTTTCTAGAACTAATAAACAAAAAGTGCAGTCTGCCAAACAAAAAAAAAAAAAAA
>NW_017537095.1:84887-102998 GCF_001853355.1 Bactrocera latifrons | reverse complement strand
CTGATGCATGCTCCTTATCAGTTCTTCGCCGCCGTGTTTGAATAGCTGGGCCGGCAATCCATCGGCCCCCGCCGCTTTGTTGTTCTTCGTGCGGGTAATTGCTCTCCGAACTTTTTCCTGGTCGGGCAGTGGGGCGTCTGCTCCATCGTCGTCGATTGGGGAATCGCGTTCGCCTTCTCCTGGCATTGTGCGTTCACTGCCATTCAGCAGGCTGGAGAAGTGTTCCCTCCATAATTTAAGTATGCTCTGGGCATCGGTGACTAGATCCCCTTTGGGGGTTCTACAAGAGTATGCTCCGGTCTTGAAACCTTCTGTAAGCCGCCGCATTTTTTCGTAGAATTTTCGAGCCTTACCCCTATCGGATAGCTTATCAAGCTCTTCGTACTCACGCATTTCGGCCTCCTTCTTTTTCTGTCTGAAAACGCGTCTCGCTTCCCTCTTTAACTCTCGGTATCTATCCCATCCCGCACGTGTTGTGGTCGATCGTAACATTGCGAGGTAGGCAGCCTGTTTTCTCTCCGCTACCACACGGCACTCCTCGTCATACCAGCTGTTCTTTTGCACTTGCCGAAAACCAATGGTTTCGGTAGCAGCTSTACGTAAGTGGTTTGGGTGCTCTCAGAGAGCAGGAGTGCAAGCTGAGTAGAAAATCGTTCGGCTGTCTGTTGTGATTGCAGCTTCTCGACGTCGAAGCTTCCTTGTGTTTGATGGCGTGCGTTTTTTGATGGACATGTACCGCAGGGTATGTTTTCAAAGGCGCACCCATACGGGCCATACCTGAGCTAGGCATGGAGTTGCGGTCCTTAGTAAGTCAATAAAAAAAAGATAGCAACAATCGTCAAACATACAGAAAAGACAATAATAAACCGCACAATAAACTGATAAAAGACATATAATAACCGTCAGTAAAATTAAATAAATAAGCAAATTAAAGATGTTTATCTCAAGCACCGAGACGCATATTAAAATGCATATGAAACGAAAAACTGTTTTCTACACTGTTTACTCACTTATTTTGCTTCCACGACACTTGCTGCGAGTGGGTGTCTCACCCTGGATTCTTCACAATTCACTACACCGTTGAACCACTGAATTTATTTAGTAAAAAACCACTTTATTTTATTTAGTAAAATTTTAAGAAATTACCCAGTCAAAAACCACTTGATTTGTTTTATTTGTAAAAAAAAAAACCAACTAGAAATGTATTTAGAATAAAATCTGTTTTATTTGTAAAAAGCACGTTGTGATCAGCACTCGCTTCACTCTTACGGACCGCCGGATAAAAGGTGTTGGCGCTACGAACGGGAATCGAAAAAAAGGGGCTGTTGTTCGTTACTGCTGATCCTTTTAAGGGCTGCTGAGTGGTGAATAAGCTGTATAACTGCATAACTGTAAGATGTTGTCTTGTGTGTTGTCTTCGTGTGTGGTGTCTTCAGGTGTGGAGTTGGTGTGGTGTATTTATCGTCCAAGGACGTGTGTTGAGGGGGAGCGCTAACTCAATGCTCAAGTGCTACCGAGTTTCGAATTACCTAAAAGTAAGAATATGTACATTCGTCAAGACCTGCTGGTTGGAGAGATTTACCTAAAGGTTCAACTTCAACGTAAACGTTTGAAGTTTTTTAAGTTTATGCAGTTCTAATTGGAGAAGAGCTAAGATGTATCTGGTAAAAATCTTCACAACCTAATTATAAAATGTTGTCCCGTTCGTTTTGGTCAATTATTCCACATACTTGTTCATTCCAACCTATGGCCATATCAACATTCGCTGCAGATGGACATAATCTTAAACTTAAATCTAGGGTAGCAATCTGCAATATTGAGCGACGCTTCCTCATCTTAAGTGAGAAATATCTTTGGCACACAAATAAATGTTTAACATCTTGACCCATTCACGCCGCCTAGTGAAAATAAAAATAAAAAAACGCAAACGATAACTAAACTAAAAATGGAACCTAATAATTTATAGTTTAACTATCAACAAAGTAGGCGCCACGAAATATTAAATATAGATATTTTAATGTCTCTATTATTATTACTAATTTTGAGAACATTTTTTGTAAGTATCATTGTAGAATTTGAAAAATCGGAAATATTTTGTATCGGCTTCTAATAAAAAATTTAAATATTTATAATATTTTGAACTAAGTTATTTATTTTTGTTTCGAATACTTATATAAATCAAGTTTTATAAAATTTTTTTATATACTATACGTCAACATTTTTAACACTAGATATACCGGACCAGTCAAAATGAGTGTTTTCGGTATTTCCTTTTTAAAATTCCTACTACGTGTAATATTTTTTTTCGTAATGATATCATGACTTTTCTTGTTATATTACTGTAAAACTGTACTGTTAAAGGTAAATAAAGACTGGAAACCCCATTAACCACTTCCTTTTTAAGAACAGTCATTTTGACTGATTTGGTAGAGTATAAATAGGTATACTTCAATCTATAAGTACATATATCTAGTGTTAAATAAAATCAAATAATCAGACATTTCTAAGGTGTCCTCGTTGTTTGTCCGATATCTGTATATATATAAATTATAAAAGAACGCCGTTTTTTAATTGCACATTTTTTTATGAAATAACGGCTTTTGAATTTCGGATGACCCTATTCATATTTTGTTGTCATATTTGCATACAATTTTTCTAACATTTAATTCGTCGCACTAACATATACTATTACCCCTTTATACAAATACGAGGTGTGTTCAAAAAGTATCGCGAATTTTGCATTTTCGCGGGTTACGTATATTCGAATTTTGAATTTTTTGTGGCGTTATGTTGGTACTCATGTCTCTCACTTATGCCGACAAGCTCGGCCATTTTGAATGTTCATTTAATTGTTGACAGCTGCTTTGCTTGCACGTGTTTTGGATCGTCTTCAATTTTTACCTATTCAAAAAAATGGATCAAAGAACCTGTATCAAATTTTGTGTGAAAAACGAAATTAAGTGCGCGGATGTATTCCGAATGTTGACTGTGGCATACGGAGAAGCTACCTTGGACCCAAGCAACGTCTATCGGTGGTACAAAATGTTCTCAGAAGGCCGAGAAGATGTGACAAAAATTGGCTTTTGCACCACGATAACGCCCCTGCTCACACATCGTTGCTTTTGCGCGACTTTTTGGCCAAAAACATCACACTAATGACGCCGCAGCCACCGTATTCCCCAGATCTGTGGCCCCTGTGACTTTTTCTTGATCCCTAAACTGAAGAGGCCCATGAGAGGACGACGTTACGCTTCTCTTGACGAAATAAAGACGGCATCGTATGAGAAGCTGAAGAAGATAAAAAAAATGATTTTTTGAAGTGCTTCGAAGATTGGAAAAACCGTTGGCACAAGTGTATAATATCTCATGGGGATTACTTTGAAGGGGACAAAATAGATATTCATGAATAAATAAATAACTTTTTGAAAAAACACAAAATACGCGATACTTTTTGAACACACCTCGTATTTAATACCACTTATTTACACAGACTATTTTCATGTATTAGACTCACCTGGATACTCCTTCCTCCGATGGGAAGGGATAAAGCGGCACCCCCAAACTGCAACCAGCAGTTATAATATAAAAAAATTATTAACACATTTTATACAACTGATGTTAACATACTTACTCTGGATGAAGTGTAGATAATATATAAATGCAGATTATAAGTAAAAATTAATCACATTGAAAAAATCACAACTTCGAAATTTTTTTCTGCTAAAAATATGTCCGTTGGAAAGGTTTTTTACATCACACAGTTGAACGAAACACATTGTTTTTTTAAGTAGTTACACAAACATTCTTTAAATATTTTTAATAAAATAGGAAAGATTTACAAATATTTCGATAAAATAAATAAATATTTAATTAAAATTAGGTAAATTTAGTCTTTATGAATTTTAATAATCGAAATATATTTGAAAATTTAACAAAAACGTACTTGAAATAATAAATTTGATAGCATAACATGGCAACACACTCGTGACTTTTCTAGGGCATTTGGCCGTTTTAGTAGTAGAATATTTAGGAAACCCTATCGAACTGCCAGGGTTTTTGCTTTGAGTCTTCCCTCAATCTATTGCATTCTTAATGTAATTTCTGTTATTCTATAAGCTTTCGCCTGCGTATGTATGGGTGAAAATGATAGGATTTGTTACTTGTGGGTTTCTACAATGATGATTAGCAGAGATAAAGAGATCCCCAACTCAACTGTCACGGGCAATGTGAGAACCGCTTACCTAGCGAACTTTGACAGTTGACTGGATTGGGTAGAGTTTGAAGTTTTGCAATTAGAATGACTGAAACGGTCAGATTGAAATTACACCAAAAATATATGTGAACGGAGGAATTTGTTGCCGCCGTTCAAGATCAAAAGTTAGTTGTTTTAATATACAATAAAGTAATAATAAATGATTTAAGTAGTTTCGCCATATATTAAAAGTCCAATCCAATTCGATCTGACCATAATGGAAAATGTTATAAAAAACGCTTAATTAGAGATGATCTCACAATGGAATAAGTTGAGCATCCCATTATCCCTAATGATTAGTTTAGAGGCGTTCAACAGTTATAGACGTGTAAATATGGAGTTCACTAACGCCGAAATTCGCGCTATTTTAAAACTTCGTTAAAGGCAAATCCGAAGTTGCCGTCTACATAGATGGAAACAGATTATCGAACGATACATATTGAACTGATCCGATCATTGTAACACTTTTTATAAAGCGTTGAAGAAAGAGCAAAAAAAAAAAATAGAATTGGTGTCGATATTAGGTTATTAAATATCTTCCTTCCGCTTTTTGTTCCTTATTCAATGCTTTATAAAAAGGATATCCCCGTTAGGATATTCTGCAGAACTGTAGGAATACTTGCGCAAATTTTCAAGCCTTTCCTTGCTGTGGTTCGAGTTATTGTGACCGAGCACTTGAACATGCGCAAGGTGTGCGCGAAGGTGGTTCCGAAAGTAATCACTGACGACCAGAAATTGCGACGAGTGAAAGTGGCCAAGAAAATTTGAACATGTGTGAAAGTGACTTCCAAAGTGACTTTGAATAAAGTAATCACAGGTGAAGAGGCAGGGATCGTTGAGTATGATCCCGAGACAAAGAAGTATTTTCAGGCGACAGAGGGGATACAAGCAGCATGCACCTCGGCTCTGAAGGCTATTCCAGAGAATACCTTCCGTGA
The DNA here is from genome assembly GCF_001853355.1 of Bactrocera latifrons. Lineage (NCBI taxonomy): Eukaryota > Metazoa > Arthropoda > Insecta > Diptera > Tephritidae > Bactrocera > Bactrocera latifrons. The sequence goes on along the minus strand of NW_017537095.1, from coordinate 97,808 downwards.
CACAATTGTAACGATTCTTTCAACATTTTTTTTTACACGACTCTGTCCAATTACTTTCCGGACAAATATATATAAGATTGCTGAGATTCCGATCCTCTGGTTAACGATTTACGTCTTAAGGTTGACTTCTTACATCTCTTACTCAACATAGACTTTTCTTACATATACATACATATATATAAATTTATATGTATAAGACCCGTAACAGAAAACGTTACAGTTTCGAGTTTATTTTACGGAAAACCCGAACACGGTTTGTTATTACGCATATTTAAAAATTCACATTTATATATGTAAAAAAATAAACATATACTACCTTTTTGCATACTCAATAGCTTAAATTTGTGTATTCAAACAAACCATCCAGAAACAATAAGCAAAGTTATGTATATACCATCAAACTACTCCAGCAATATCTTTTATTTTATAAAAAGTAAGCAAAGGCCAAAATCAAACTTTCAGGTATAACACAAAAGAAAGAATTAAAATAAAATATAAAACAAAAACAGAGACAACGAGTAGGGAAATAGACCCTTTTATACTCTTACAACTTGTAAGAATTAAAATCAGGGAAATACTTTAAGGTGTAAAACCAATCATATAGACCAAAGTTAGCCGGATAGCTGTTCGAAAATCCTGATATTAGTTCTATAGGGGCTAATTTTTGCTCAAATCTGTCGGGTACCGAGATATGGGATTTCCTAAAAAGTAGGCGCTGCCACGCCCATTGTCCAATTTTTAAACCAGCTCTTATAAAGCTCTTTAATACCATCCCGGAGGTAAAATTTAAAGACTCTGCCGTATGTATTTAATTATTGATTTATCTCGCTTTTAGTAGTTTTTAACATATGAAGTTATCCTCCGATTTCATCCATTTTCACACTGTCGGTAGAAGTTCTTATAAGATTTGTACTGAGCAAATATGTATATTAAACTTATTAGAGGGCGGAGCGACCCCCACTTTTTCAAAAAATTTTGATTCCAAAATTTTTTAAATTAAAATATCTGTAAATACATGTGTATTATAAGGAAGATTTTGTTTTTTATTGATTGTCTTGTGTGCAATCATTTGAGCTGTCCATGTCCCCACGGCCAACCACAACCACGGAACGACTTTACTTTAAAGTGAAAGTGTTTGCCCCTGTTGTTAGCTCGGCTCTAATCGCGTAAGCGGTGTCTACGCCAATTAAGGAGAAGAAGAAAGTGCATCGATTTGTCTGACTTAGTAACACGCAAGATTACAGCCAAACATATTTTAGACTTGTAATCTGCAAGCTATAAGGCAATAAACTGGTGATTTCGTACACAAGTTATGTACAAAACCAATTGTGCTGTGTAAAGTAGATACGGAAACTTATACTTGGCTTACTTTATTTGTATTTCTATTTTGATTTAAATAAATTCACATAGCATCAATTGTTTTGTTTGTGTACATAGTCGAAGACCAGGTGTTTCTTTCGATTACTTTCTTCGCACTCACCGTTCAGAAAATTCTTTCGGAAAATTATAAAAAAAAGGCAACACACAATTCCGCCAGATATTTACAAAATGTATGATAATTCGGGTGGTGGAGCACGGTGCTCGTTCGTTCCGCAGATGTGGTTCGCCGGGGGGAAACGGTCGGCGCAATGTTATTCCACAAATGTTAAATAAAAAACAAAATGTTTCTTATAATAAATATATTTTACAAAAATTAAATTGGACAATCACTTACCACGTCTGGATCGGTGAGCGGTCGCAAAAGAAGAGAGCGCGCAACTTTTAGTTATGGTTTAGTTGCGCGCAAATTAAACTTCGAATAAAGTTCGAATAAGAGGAAAAGAAAAGATTGCTTTGCCGATACAGACGTGGCAAAAGAAATTGGGCGGGGCGGCGTTAACATTCTSCCCGCCTTGCAGTATTACTGCAAATACAGTTTACAATAGATTACTTAAAACTAACTTCACTAACTGGCTCCTGTACTTCCTCTTCCACGTCTTCTTTGCAGATGGGGTAGCCGATGAGACGAATCGAGTCTCGTTCGGTCCGGACAATGTCGCTGAGACGAATCGAATCTCAGTCGATCGTTGCCATGCCGCCAATCCGAAAGGAAATTACCAGCACCCCGAAGTCGGCGAGACGACTCGAGTCTGGCTCGATCTTGGGCGTGTGGTATGCGGGAGAGGCATCGTTGGTCAGAGCTTTGCATGTTACCGTCATGAACTGAGGTGGGCTGATTGTATACAATTCTGTCCGTCGAACTGGTCCTGCTGCTGTTGTTGCTGTCGCTAGCCACCACGGCCAATGTGGAAGAGCCGTTCGAGGTGGCTGTTTCGTTCAGAATGCTCTTGAATAATGTGATGGTGTTGATGTCGGTGTTGGGGGCTGTTGTGGTGGCTGATGCAGCTGACGTTGCTGGATTTGCAGCGGTTGATGCTGAAGTTGTTGTTGTTGCGCTGTCACCGTTGGGCTGCACGCCATGGGTGACGAAATGTGCGCAGGAGACATAGACGGCTGCGTTATCGGCAGCTGTGCTTCACTCTGCGTTGACTGCTGCCGTTGTTGTTGTTGATGCTGTTGTGGTAATGGCTGTTGCCGCGGTTGTGTCTGCGACTGAGGTTGGTTGCGACTGTGACTGAATTGCTGTCTGCGTCTGTGATAGGATCTGGGTAGGCGTTGATGTCGGCGGTGGCTGTGACTCCAATTGTGAAATCTGTTGTTTTTGTAGTCTTGATTGGAGACTAGCTGGTGCATTTTGTGTCACCGTTAACATTGCAGCAAACGGATCGCCTAGCAACTGATGCTGGTGCTGCTGTTGATACGGTTGATGCATTTGTTGTTGGGGTGTTTTTGGATGATGTGCTGTTAATTGTGGGTGATGTCTTTTCGACTGCTGTTGCCGAATAGTCTGTTGAGGGGCGATTGTTGTGCCTGTTGTGTAAATATGAAATTAGTATAATTTTGACTACAAAAATGGTTTTGTGTTTGTTGTTGCGTTAYTGTTGAATTTTGTGCCTCACCTTTGCCATTTATTTTCGCTTCTTCGGAGGGAACGGAACCTGTTAAGATCCAACCGAACACTGTACGTTGGGCAACAAGTGAGCCGAAGATTTTCGATTTTGCCCAATTTAGAATGATTTTCGGGTAAAGATCCGCTCCAATCAACAAGTCAACCTTTTGACTCGTATAGAAATTATTATCCGCTAAGGGGACATTGGGTACCCTTTTTAAAATAGAGGAGTTAATTGACCTGGATGGAAGCAGTCCAGTCAATTTTGGCAGTACCAACGCTTCCGCTTCTAGTCTCAAACTTTTGTTGCCAGGCGAGCCAATTCTAATCGCGCATACCGATTGAACTCGTCCGGATACGGTATTATTCAACCCTGAAACTCGCGCGCTGACCTTTTTGCTTGCCAGATGTAAGCGTTTTTGTAGACTATTAGTTAAGAAGGTGGCTTCAGATCCCGAATCAATCAGGGCTCTGACAGTGAAGGTGCTCTTGTTGTGACATATGGTCACCATGGCTGTACCTAAGAGCATGCTTCGACTGGTAGGCACATTTGAAATATTGGCCTTAATAGAGGCCATATGAGATTTAGTAGAAATCTCAATAGTGTCTGTGCTGTCGGATATCTGACATATTCCCTCACTCTGATCCCGATGAATCATAGAGTGATGGCTCTGTTTACATTTGGAACAATTAAACAGACTTTTACAATTTTTGACTTCATGTGAGTCCGATAAACAGTTTAGGCCGACGTGAAGTTTTCTGACAGCATTTAACCTTGCGTTAGGCTGCATCTCAATGAATCTCTGACAAGTTTTCAAAACGTGTGATTGAGATGAGCACAGCTTACATTTAATATTGTTTTACTTAGCGTGATGGGAATTGATGTGATTGGATCCAATCCTTGACTGCAAGGTTGGTATCCGATCTTTACCATCAGACGACTTAATATTGGGTTGAGTACTTAACTCGCCTTTGAGGTTTGATACTCTCTCAAGCGTTTTAACCCGTTTGGTTAGAAATTTGTCTAACTCAACACATTTTGGCATCTCTGAATCCGAAGCCTGAGGTTGCTCCCAAAGCGACAGTGTATAGTCCGGTAGTCGGATAGAACACAAATACGTGAATATGGCATCCCAGCTATCTACATTGATGCCATGTATTTGTAAAGCTGATATGCAGCTATTTATCTCCCGCTGTAAATTTCTGAGTTCGGTCTTAGATTCTGTAGAAATGTGCGGGAGCTTGAACAATAAATTTAGTTGTGTGTTGACAAGCACTCGCTTGTTTTCATACCTACACAACAAATTATTCCACGCCAATGCGAATCCGTCATTCGTTAGTGGCGCTTTCGAAACAATAGCTTTTGCTTCACCTCGCGTTTTTTGATTTAAATGGAATAACTTTTCTACCGGAGATAGCCTTGGGTTATTCCCATATATAGCTGCAAATAAATCCCTAAATGAGGGCCATTGTAAAACATCGCCATGAAATATCTCAGTATCACATGGCGGTAAATTGATAGAATACCTCACGGGTTCTACAGTTTGTTGTAACCATTCAGGTTGAATCACCGTAGAATTTGAAGTTGGGCTTTGGTTGAACGCCGTGAGGTTGTGCATGTGTTCGCCGATCAAGGCCGCGCAACACACATAAGCGTGGTAACAGCTTGAATATTTAAGCTCGATGTCGTCAATTGAGCTTGTGTCGGAAGGATCCACTTTTGGCAAACACAACTTGTATTCTGACTTTACCTCTGCCCACAGAGATCTCAGTTCAGTTTGTTGTACCTCAAGAGAGTAGGCACTTTCTTTGTTTGCTGTTGGAGTAAAAGACTCCTCAAACACCAGTAGAGCGTCTGCAGCTGTGATAAACGCTCTGATGGATTCCATTGTTTTGGAAATTGAACCGGAACTGCAAAAATGTTGCACAAAATCGGATCTAAAACTTTGAAATTAAAATTTAAAAATATTTGCAAATATGTTGCAAAAAAGTTCAAAAGTTACAGAAGCACTCACGGACAAACTAACAAATTAGTTGATATAGGCAGTGCGTTGTTTCTTTATGAAACGTGAATTTCCGAAAGAACAAAAAAAAATTAATAAATTGAGTAAAGTATTTTCTCAAATTTAATTTGTATGTGCTTGCTGGGTAATCGTCCCAATGTACTTGCACGCCTAGTCTTCGGATATGTACACAAACAAAATTGATTTGTGCTTAATTGCTTTATTTAAATCTAAATATAATACAGATAAAAATTCACAAGCACTTTGTCAACTAAAAACTTTCACTTTGTGCACTGGGTTATTTTCGAACTATTTCGATTTCACCACTATACTCATTTGTTGGTTGGGATGGCTGCTTGCCTTTGCTGCGATGCCTTTGCTTTTCTCCCTTTGCTGATTAGCCTGTGCTGCTTTGCCTTTGCTGCTCTTCCTTTTGCTGCTCGGCCTGTGCTGCTCTCACTTTGCTGCTATGCCCGTGTTGCTTGGCTTTGCTGCTTTGCCTTTGCTACTCTTCTTAGCTGTTTGGCTTTCTTGCCTGTCGCTCACTTCACTTTTCTTTGTATTTTTTTTTTCTTTTTTTTTTATTTGCACTCGCGAAACTGCTGCTGCGTTATTGCTGCTTGCCTTTATTGCTATTCGAGCAATATATGGAAAGGCAGAGTTGAGCGACTAGACTCAAATTAACCACAAGAAAACACAAACCGAGAGAGATTGTTGACGCTCCAGACGATTTTGTGCGTCCAAGAAATTTATAATGTTATTCGGATAAAAGTGTGGTTTTTTTGTTTTATATGCAAAGTGAACTAATTAGTGCATTTGCCAGGTGTATTTATTGTTGTACTTAAATGAAGTACAATACTACCTGCAGACTTGTGCGTTGATTTTGTGGDTAGAGTGCCAAAAATAAGTTTTGGTCTCCACTTCACACAGCACAGTGTGTTTTGTACAGAACTTATGAACAAATTACCCAATCTATTACCTTATAGCTTGCAGAGCACAAATCCAAAATATGTTTGGTTGTAACTTGCGAGTTACTAAATCGGGCAAATTATGCACTTTTACTTTAATTAAAATAAACTTGTTACCTGTTATCCGGCTCGAAGGACCAATGATAATTCGGGTGGTGGAGCACGGTGCTCGTTCGTTCCGCAGATGTGGTTCGCCGGGGGGAAACGGTCGGCGCAATGTTATTCCACAAATGTTAAATAAAAAACAAAATGTTTCTTATAATAAATATATTTTACAAAAATTAAATTGGACAATCACTTACCACGTCTGGATCTGTGACCGGTCGCAAAAGAAGAGAGCGCGCAACTTTTAGTTATAGTTTAGTTGCGCGCGAATTAAACTTCGAAAAAAGTTCGAATAAGAGGAAAAGAAAAGATTGCTTTGCCGATACAGACGTGGCAAAAGAAATTGGGCAGGGGCGGCTTAACAATGTATTTTAACTAAAAAGAACTTTGTGTACAATAAAATTAAATCGAATTGAATTGGAAAATTGACGTTCGCATAATGTATAAAAAAGTTGACACTCGAGGTGAACAGCACGGCTTTAGTTAGCGGATCGCAAAAGAAGTGGCTGCGAACTTGTTTCTCCGCCCCCTTGTTCCCTTTTTGTTGTGGTGAAAAATGCAGTGGTAGTGTGTTATGTGTGATGTGGATTGTAGGTGGTGTAGAGATGAGTGTGGTGAATGAGGCGTGCTAGTGACGAGTGTTCTGGATGCGGGATTATTGCTATGGTTAGGTGTTCGGTGTTGGTTATATGTTGTATGGGGCAGGAGACTGAAGCTCATTTAGCCATCCCGGCCCGCCTAGGCGAATATTTCAGCTTAGAATTCGTTGCAATTGCTGGAGCGTGGCTACAACGGTGCTTAGGCCGGAGGTGCGGCGCGGACGGGGCGTTCGTAGCTGGCGTCGGGTCGACGTCCCATTCTGTTGCCGCCGGATACGGGATGATGATGTGGTTGGCTGTCGACGGGTTCGTGCATCCCGGCTTATGGCGGTCGTCGTACTGTGCCACGGTGGTGGCTACTAGAATGCTGACCAATGTCGTGTCTGGTGGTTCGGTGCAGCATGGTGTGATGAGGCCAAATACATATCTGACACACGTTTCCCGAAGTACAGTGTGGGTAGGTGCCAGGCAATTGAGGCAGTGGCCGTGTGCCCTGACGACGCGCAGCCTTTTCTGTGGTGGCAGTCTTTTAAAAATGGCGCAGTGTATCAACCGGTGCGGCCGACCACATATTGGGCACCTGATGCGCTGCGGCTCTGCTGCTGATATGGGCGTCGACGGCAGTGTTCGCGTTCCACTACGAGGACCTGTTGATGTGGTGGTTCGGGGACTGGGCGACTGGGCCGGCCGCAACTGGGGCTGCCGCGACTGGTGCTGCCACTTGGCGTGGCACGTGGATAGTCGAGCGAATGGTTGGCGTCGGAGCGCGTGGCATGTCTGCATCCATGTTTATCTGTATGGAAGAGTGGTATTTTAATTGTAAATTTGTTGCATAGACTGGATATGGGTAGGGCTGCCACGTTGTGACATAAGTGGATCGTCAAGTTGATCGACCATTAGGTTGTTTTGCTTGTTATTTTATAATATTTATTTTATCGAGTTTATTGGATGGTTTTATCGTTTACGTTTCGATCGGCGGTCGGTAAAAAGCATAGCTTAACGAGCGGTCTTGTTAACTTTCCTGATTGCGTACGGAGATCGACTACGCGAATATGAMCRTCGGRGCCTTGGTAAAGCTTCTCTATGCGGCCAAGCCGCCATTCGGTAGGGGGGAGACACGCGTCCTGTATCAGGACACAATCTCCAATCTTTGGCGTCTTTTCTGTAATTTTCCATCGGTACCTCTCGTGGAGGTCCTTGATATAGTCTTCTATTTAGTAAGGATAGCGACTCCACGCCTGGCTCAGGTGTGGCCAGAATAGGTGCTCCTTTTAGAAAATGCCCTGGAGTTAGGACTGTGAAATCGGAGGGATCTTGCAAGAGAACCGTGAGGGGCCGTGAGTTGAGAACGGCTTTGATTTTAGTTAATAATGTAGTGAATTCTTCATAATTAAATTTGCAGCTGCCTGTTATCTTCTTGAAATGAGATTTGAAGCTTTTTACAGCTGATTCCCATAAACCAAACATATGAGGGGCGCTTGGGGGGATAAACTGCCAATTGATACCTTGGGCTGCGTACTTTTGGAAAATGTCAGAGAAGACTTGTTTCATAAAATCCACAAATTGTTTTTCTGTGGCTCTTTGAACTCCGATAAATGTTTTAGCATTATCGCTCATGATTTTGGATGGAAAGCCACGTCGTCCGTCGAATCGAGCAAATTCCGCGAGGAAAGCCTCTTTGTCAGATTGGTACAGAGCTCAAGGTGTACTGCTTTTGTCGTAAAACAGACAAAGACAGCCACGTAGCCTTTCATGAGGGTGGAAGACCTTAGCATGGACGCCTTTATTTGAAAAGGCCCAGCAAAGTTGACACCAGTGGTGGTGAAAGGCAGAGCGAAGTTGCAGCGTTCCGGTGGCAGTGCTGCCATAATCTGCGTTCTCATTTTCCTGCTTGTGCATCGTGCAGACCTTGGGGCTTAAGACGGGGAATATAGTACTCTTAGCGTACCATATGTTGCATGAGGCGATGTTCGGCGTGTAACATGAGTATATGGATATAGTTGATGAATAATGTGGCAAATGAGGATTTCTCAGGTATTATTATGGGATGGCGTTCATCATACGTAAGGCTGGAATTAGCAAGCCGGCCATTTGCACAAAGCAGACCTTTCGCTCTTTTTATTCGGCTTCGATTCTCTTAGTAACCCCAGGTCGTGGCTGAAGTAGCGCGTTTGGGTTGGGGTGATAAGAGCGACCTTTGCTTTTTGTAAGTTTGTGCGTCAATGTATCGCATTGGGGGCAAGTTGCTCCCTCTGCCTTAAGTTTGAGTCGCTCTGCGAATTTGAGAATATAGGCGACTACTCTGACTGCTCAGGGGAACGATGAAAATCGTTCAAGGATGTCAGTGTCATCCAGTRTTGCATGATAAGTGTCGATTTTACGACTTTCCGGGGCAAGTATGTTGCGCATGGGCGATTGTGGCCAAGAATCGGGAGATTCTGTTAACCATTGGGGGCCATTCCACCAGAGGGTGGAGGTGACGTGATGCAGAGGTTTGCATCCTCTTGCGCCTAGATCAGCAGGATTGTCTGCACTGGCTACGTGACGCCATGTGGCTGATCCCACTAGGTCAAGTATTTGAGACGTTCGGTTAGAAATATAAGTTTTCCACGCATGTGGTGGTTTTTCTAACCAGGGTAAAACTATCTCGGAATCGGACCATAAATATAATCTGTATTTCGTCATATTTAAGTGGGTCTGCACCATTGAAGCTAGCTTTGCTAGTAGCAGAGCGCCACAGAGTTCAAGAGTAATAAGTGGCTTGTAGATGCGACATCGCTTTGTGCACGCACTTATATAGTGCCACAATATGCCTTTTCAGAGGCGTCGCAGAAGCCGTGTAGTTCCACTTTGTATTCGGGGGAATAGTTTACCCACCGTGGAATTCGTATCTGCGAGATTTCGTTCAAATTATTAGCGAACTGGGACCATTTTTCGAAGCGAAGAGGTTTCACTTGTTCGTCCCAGTCGGTTCCGTCTAGCCATAATTCTTGGATTAGGATTTTCGCTTGTATCATAATTGGCGAAAGCCATCCTGCGGGGTCGAAAAGTTTCGCCACAGAGGACAAAATTTGTCTCTTTGTAATGGCGGATAATGCGGATATGGACCCAGTCGTGTATGAAAACTGGTCCGATATCGCATTCCATTGAATGCTTAGTGTTTTTGTTGTACTTTCCTTTTCAAATATAATGAAATTAATATCCAACAAATGGTCTTTAGGAATATTTTTAAAAATATTTGGGTGATTGGCTGTAATCTTTTTTAAAGGAAACCCTGCGGTATTGAGGGCATACCTGTGATAAGGTATCGTATGCTTGGGGAAGACTGTGGCTTCCAGACAAGATATCGTCTACATACGTTTGCGTTTTTAATACTCGTGTTGCTAGTGGAAATTCTGGCTTTGTGTCTTCTGCTAGTTCATGTAGTGTACGAATGGCTAGATATGGGGCACAGTTTACGCCAAGGGTAACTGTTTTCAATTTAACGTCGCGTAGTGGACTATTGGCAGATTTTCGGAAAATAATCCGCTGAAAATCTTGATCATCTTTATGAACCAGTATTTGTCGATACATATTTTCGACATCCCCATTGAACACGTATTTGTATATACGCCAATTTAATATGAGGAGCATTAAATCTGGTTGGAGCGTGGGTAACGTAAATAGAATATTATTTAGGGAATTCCCCCGATCTAGTGGATCGTGCGGCATTGAAGATAACTCTAACCTTCGTGGTTTTTTTTCAGGCTTTACTACTGCATGATGTGGCAAGTAGAATGAGTAATATTTGCCTTTTATGATTTTTTCACATGGGCTTACTTCCCCCATGTGATCTAAATGAAGGTATTCTTCTAAGACACCATCATAATCTTGTTTCAGCTCACCTTTTTTTATGTAAGTAGTTTTTTTTCCATACTTAGAAACTGCTGCATTGCAGAGGTGCGAGAGTGACCTAAGGCGAGTGTGTTAGGAAATTGTTGTTTTAGCGGTAGTCGTACGACATACCGGCCATTATCTGATCGAGTAGTTGTGGCTTTGTAAAAGTCTTCACAATACTGATCTTCTGGTGTTGTAATTGAAATTGGGGGGAGTTCTTCTAACTCCCAAAACTTTCTCAATTGTGAATTGAGGTACTCGTTTGAGATTTACTCAACTTGAGTTGTCATTGCTGTGACTGGTTCCGCAACTAGTCCACTTAGGACCCATCCGAAAATGGTAGTTTGCGCCAGTAGTGTTTTCGAAATTTTTTCAACATCTTCTAGTATAATTTGCGATATAAGATCGCTGCCTAATAGAAGGTCTATTTGAGCGGGGGTGTTGCAGTTGGCTGCTAGCTTTAGGTGTGCATGTTCGTGAGTTGCGGTAAGACTATTGCATCTGCTTGAATGCGTTTATCCGCCTGGGTGGAAATTAGGGTAATGGGGCAGATTTTATTGGAGTTCTGAACTACTCTTCCGCCCATTCCCGTAATTTCAAAATTGGCTAATTTTGTAGGCAGTTGTAGCCTATTTTGTGCCCTAGACGCAATAAAAGATCTTTGTGATCCTTGGTCTATTAAGGCCCTGAGTTTAAACAGTTCTCCTCGGTGTTCGATGGAGACGACTGCTGTGGGTAGTAGTACCATACTTTGAATCTCGCTGTGCAGCGTTTGAGTTTTTAATTCCTTGGAGCAGCATGGTGTCTCTTGGCAAAATTCGGGATTTTGTGTTTCGGGAGTTGCTGTTGCAACTAAACCCGTGGCTCTTTTTGAGAAAGCGCTACTTTGAGGTGTGTTGGGAAAGTTATATAAGTGCAACATAGAATGATGCCTTTTGTGGCAATATACGCAGTAATACGATTGTGTGAGCGGAACAAGCAGTTTGTACAGAGTCTTTTTTATCTCACAAAGTTGTTCCTTTCATTGATATTAAGTTTTTTTCGCAAGATTTTAGCTTATGCCCTCCTTTACACAGTTCGCATGACGTTAATTTATTTTGTTCAGATGTGAACGATTGATTTTTAAAAAAACTTCTGTTTAAACTGTTGTTGTTACTAGCTTGGGGTCTAATGCAACTTCGATTTAGGTCGTGATGAACGGTTTTAGTTCTGACCGTTTTTTTATCTACCCTTTCCGCAATTTCATATTGGGTAGTTAAGAAATCTTTCATTTGTTGCCACGTTGGGCATTTTCTTCGTGATGAGAGCAATTGCTCCCACAGAAGCAAATATTTTTCCGGTAATGCCGCGGAGCATATATTTACCAGTATGGGGTCCCAGTTGTCTGTGGGAATATTCTGTGTCGATAGAACCGACAAACAATTTGAAACAGTGGATTGAAGTTTGATGAACTCTTCACTTGTTTCTTTCTGAATTTTTGGTAAATTCATTAATATGGTGACTTGTTAACTTCCCAAGCCAAATTGAAATTGTAATCATTTAATGCGAACTGGTTGACTATTACGCCTGCTGGTTTTGTATCTGAGGTGATACAATTTTTGCGCTTGTGATAATTTAGGATGGTTTATGTACACGGCCGTAAACATGTCCCGGAAGGACGGCCATTGTTCATAACCTCCGTGAAATGTTTCTGTATCGCATGCTGGCACTTTAAGGTGAATGCCCTCGCCTCTTGGCTTTGAATTTTTGGCAGCTCTACTCTCGTTTGTGGAGTAGGTGCAATTCCTTTAATTAATTTCAAGTGATCGGAGATCATGGCTTTTGTCTCTTCATATTGGTCAAGGCAATTTTGAAATTTGGCGTAAGCCGAGGATTTGAAATTTTTGGGTAGATCTGAGTCGTCAGTTTCTACTACCGCGTCAAATACAGATTGGAGACGTGTCCAGAAAATGTCAATATTTTGATTTTTGATTTCTAGCACCGATTCAGAGTTATCTTGAATCGGTGAAGATGAAAATCGAGTGGAGTATCTTATTAAGCTGTCACTCTCAGAAATGAATTTAGCTTAAGAAATATCTTTCCCCCTTTTTTGCTTTGTAGCACCTTGTTTCGAGCGTGTAGCACTTGGACTTTCGTCTTCAGAAATCATTTTCGGAATTTTTAAAAATTGAGTAGATTTAGAATCGTTAGAGTCTGTGCTCATTTAATAACAAATAAATTAATAAAAGTGAAATATATTTTTCAGTATAAATTCAGATGAATGTACAAACCCGAAAACTCTTTTGCATAAATAAGAGTTTTTATTTCCGAATAAGCGAATAATGTATTGAAATACGCGTATATTGTTTTACGTATTTTTTGAAAATATTTAAACAAATTAT
>NW_017537095.1:83164-84416 GCF_001853355.1 Bactrocera latifrons | reverse complement strand
TATATAATGTTCCCCTATGGTACATATAAATTCAAGTATGCCAATTATAAATAAAAAATGCTCGTATTGTTTTTGCGTTCTTTTGTTGTTGCGCGATACGAATGCAAAAGAGAGCTCACCACCGGCTAGTGTTCACCTCTTTATGCAAATATGTTATTAAGTTTTTAACTTCGTATAATATAATACGACGTTGTTATTAGTTAATATGTATGCATGTATGTTCGAATGTGTTATTTCTTTAATTTTTCGTTTTGTCTTTTTATTGTGCCTTTTGCTTATTTATTGTAGATATACTGCTTACTGTTTTGATGAATAGAAGGAGTATTGCGGAAAACTTGCAAGTGGATACTAGAAATTAAATTGTTGTTTGGTTAGTTTGTTATGTGTGTTCGTAACACAGGGGTAAGCAAATAGGCAAATAAAAGTTTTTTTTTTTACTGTTTTATATATAATATATATGTAGATACAATATATGCCGTATGTGTATTGAAATTCTTTTATTTCTTTTGTTTTTTTTTTAGTTTGTAAACTTTATAATATATATGTAGATGATATATATAATTAAATGTTACTCGGTTTGTACCGTTCAAACGGATTATCTTAAATATAAATCCGTTTGGTATCATACATATGTACATACATATAGTAAATAGAAATGAAAAACGATACACTTACTTTATCTCGCCTCAAGGGGTTTTGGGGGAAAGTAAGGTTTTGTTCTGTTATGCCTGTGGGCTCCGGTTTTCCCGTCTTGTATTGTTATTATGTTGTATTAATTACAGTTTTATAACGCAGCGCGCCCGTTTGATTTTGCTTTATTACTTTTTATGTAATTTGTTTAAAAAGCTTATTTTATGTTTTATTATATTTTTACACATAAACATGTAATTATATACATACTAGCTGACCCGGCGAACTTTGTACCGCCTAACAGTCAATGAATGTGGTGTTACAGATAAGCAGAACTTTATGATTTTTTGAAAGCAATACATTGAATACATATAATATTTATAGCAGCCCGGTACGTGTTTCGCTACGTATAAAGTGAAATATTAAATCAAACTGATTTATAAAACAAATATATATTTAATTATTTGCTAGCTATCCAAAACATTTGGATAAACAATATTTTTTGTTTTTTCATTTTGAGCATGAATAAACAAACGGCTGGGGGTACCGACTCTGGAACAGGCAACATAAAGTTGGCCATGTGAAAAACATGATTCCTCCAAATTCACACCACAAACGTTAA